>NW_017732931.1:69308-75354 GCF_001890085.2 Hipposideros armiger | reverse complement strand
AATATTGGAACATCCTCTTCACTCACCTTATCTGGCCTCCAATGACTTCTTCCTTTATCCAAAGATAAAGGAAATATTGAAAGGAAGAAATTTTTATGACATTCAGGACATCAAGGGTAATACGACGACAGCTCTGATGGCCATTCCAGAAAGAGTTCCAAAATTGCTTTGAAGGGTGGACTAGGCGCTGCTGGCGTCAGTGCACAGCTTCCCAAGGGGAGTACTTTGAAGTAAATATTCAGCAGCGAGGTAGGTAGCATTTTTTCTAGGATGAGTTAGAAACTTAATTGTCTGACATTGTATAGTCATCTACAAAACTTTCTTGCACATTCTTTCCAATATCATATGTAAAATTCTTAGTTTCCAATTTGAATGCTATTTTAAAACTGCCTTGAAGATAACACACGCAGAACAATATTTAAGTTAAATTCTACTTGTTTAAGTCTACGACTTCTCTATGGAAACTATGCTGCCCTAACAATACACACTTCAAATGCCTATGACCCGCCACCACCCTCCATCGTGAGGATAATTGAAAGACTTGAAAGAGTGATCAGCAGCTTCTACTTTTGAGCCCTAAGAAAAAGAGCTGTGCAAACTTTACCGTAACCTCATTCTTCAACTTCTAAGATTTTAGACATTTTATTGTAGATGATAATTGCCAGCCCAATACTTTTTCTATTATGCAAATTTGGCAATTTCAAGAACAGGAAGAAAAACCCAAAACACGCATGATCCTAGGAAAGTTCAGGCATTCATCTAGTCATCCCATCTTCAACAAACGTGTATGTAAAACCTTTACTTTTTCTTGAAAACAGGAGAAATTATTCATCTTAACCTTATTCTTTGTATATAAGGAAAGACAAACAATTAGAGGGAGATATTAGTTTAGTATGCCAATCTAACTGGATGAGCACCAGCTAAACCTCTGCAGCTGTATTTTGTTGGTCTGCTTATTATTTCATGCCCAGATTATAACAAAATGATCCAGGTTAATGTTTAAGGTCAGCTCTAAATGATCAGTAGAATCAATTACAAGCATGTAGGTCAATCACAAAGAACTGATTGGGCTCTCCACTTATACCTGATTGCATTGTGCTTGACTATATCTGAAATCATCAATATGATACAAAAATAATCATAGCAGCAATCCAGTTATTATTAGATAAACCAGGGTAAAAGTCATATTTTGTCATTTCAAGTTGCTTGCAAGTAGGCTTTAAAATTTAATTTGAAAATATTTTTTTTAAATTAAAGGTTATCAGGGTCACAATTGTTAGTAAAGTTACATAGGTTTCAAGTGTACAATTCTGTAATACATCATCTATATATCACATTGTGGTGTTCACCACCCAGAGTCAGTTCTCCTTCTATCACTATATATTTTATCCTTTTTACCCTCATCTACAAATATATATTTTTTCAATTGTAAAGTAATTCATGCATCTTGTAAAAAATTCAGATAGTCCCAAATTACATACAGTACAAAGTTAAAGTCATCGTGTAATATTAACCTTATTTTTAGTTTTCTAGGTATATCTTGCTTTGCCCTTGTAAAGTGTGCATTTTTAAAGCATCTTTTTTCCAAGTTCCTAGGTAATCATATAATCTCAAAATTATAGATGAAAAAAACCCCCAATAAATTGTGATCTTTAGGCAAAAGCTATGTATGCTTGTGGAAGGGGGAAAAAAAAAATTTCCCTGCCACTTGCCAGAAAGTACACATTTTATTCTTGCTTCTCTAACGCATGTGTTTATTATTTTTAAATTCAATTACTTTAATCTATGACTATTCAGTGTTACAAAAAGTTGCAATTTTTCCATGATTATCCATTTTATTTATATTTTTAAGTTTAATTTACCTATCAGAAAATAATGATTACAATAAAATACAGAAAGCAATGCTGTAATTTACATAAGTTGCTAGACTTAGTTTCAAGGGACTATATATTAGATCTCTATCTTGGTTCTCAAACTTTGTGGGCATCAGAATCACCTAAAGAGTGACTGCTGAGCTCCCCACACATTGCTGGGCCCCAATCTCTAGACCTTCTGCATCAATAGATCTGAACTAAGACAGAAGAATTTGTATTTTGAACAAGTTCATAGGCAATTGTGGTAGGGCTGGTCTAGGGACCCCATTTTGAAACTAGTGATCTACATAAAAGCATTAAACACCACTTCAGAACTCATCTTTCTAGGATTTATTGTCACTGAATCTAGATTTTAATGGACAATTTAGTGCTATTTACATAAAATATTTCACCATATGCTGTTGAATGATCAACTCTAAAATTAGATATAAAATAAATTGTGTTACAAACCTAATCCATCTTTTCTCCTAGTTTACCAATTGAGAAAATATTGGCCAAGGTTTCAGAGAGCACAGGTACATAAAATGGCATTTGGACACTGAATCTCCCTACTAAGTTTCTTTTCAATGCACTTTGATTTTATTTACTGTCGATAACGATCACAGTTATCCTGGTAAAATGAAATGTGCTTAATGAAACATCAATAAAATTGTGATTAATTTGTTGATTCTAGAAAAAAATTTAGGATAGCTTTTCACTATAGCTGTTATGGAGGCCCGCCGCCCTCTGGAGATCCCCGAAGGACGGGACCCTTTTCTCTGGGCTCGCTGTTTGGAATGAGCAAATCCGAGAAAATGGGGTGGCAGACCCACTGCAGAGTATCGAAGTTGGGGGCAGCTTCCCACCCTGAGGTTGCAAGTTAGCAAGGGACTGGCAACCCTTCAACAGCTGAGTTTTGGAGTGGGGAGCACTGGCCTGGCGAGAGGTGCTTTATTCGTTCCCCCAGGTTTTGAGTGCTGAAGGATGATCAGTGCAGTTTCAAAGCTGGTGGGGGTGGCAGTGGCAGCAGCAGCTCACCCTGAGAAAAGAGGCTAATTTCCCAGAGAATGGTCAGCTATGCTACCACAGGGGAAGACTTTTGAAGTCCCAAGGACCAGTAGCCACCATCAACTTGGACTCTGAAAACCAAAGCTTCAACTTTTGGTGTAGAAACATGTTCAACTTAAGCCGAGTATCAACAGGCCATCTTACCAACATAGCGCCGAGAAAGGAACATGGCAAACTTTTTCTAGGACAGCCACTTTTGGGTCATTAAATTCATGAGCTTTCTAGTATTATCCCTTCCTCAAAAGGAGCATCTGTATGTAACGTATATTTTAATATTATGTAAATCTGTTATATTGGGCAAGGGTCTGAATTCTTTAAGCTGGAAACATTTCTTCCTGAAATTATCTCCATGCATTACCATAAACTAACATTGTAATAAAAAAAAATTTAGGATAGTGTTTTGAATGAGTTTTGAAACAACAGAGAACATGGCTTGATTTTTTTTTTTTCAGATTTTTATTGGGGAATTGGGGGATGGGAACAGTGCTAGGGAATTGGGGGAAGGGGAACAGACAAGTTGCTGTCCTTTTGTTCTTTTGNAATGAGTGGTGGGCTGGACCTGACTCATGCTGGTTAGAGATTCAATTACGTGCATCTCTTCCCACTCAACATTCAGTGACATTAGGTTGGTAATTGAAATCAGCCTTGGTGGTAGTATTTACACCATGGAAATCTGTAAACGCTATTCATCAAGGTATTTTTTTCCCCCAGAGAGCTGGTTATTAAATATTTAATCGTACAACACTGTAATTAATGTGAATTTCAAATTTCTTTAAAGTAAGAAATTGACAAAATGGCATTACACAATTTGAAATACTTCAGGTGCTATTTTCAAAATGGTCTCATTCATGGTCTTTCGCATCAGGCTAAGAACAAAAAGAGAGTCTTTCTGGATCATATGCAACAATCTATCATTCAGTATAAATTATAACACTGTTTCTGTTTGCACATATAGGCATCCATGTGCCAAATCACATGTAGGAGGGGCAATAATTATACACGAAGAAAAATAGTACATATGTGTTTATGCATGTAAAATTGTTTTCAAATGTGATTTAATAATTATCTTTATATTGGTCAATATGTACTAGCAAAACTCCAATAATTTCTTCTAGACAACAACAAAAACTAGAGCAGGTGAAAAACTTTTGAAACAATAGCCAAGAGAAGCAAAAGCCAATGTCCCAGTTGAACATTATATTATTAAAAATATAATAGCATTATTATTATTTATTGTATTGAAAGTAAAACTCATGTCTTACATTTACAAACAAACAGCAGACTATGCTAAAACACCTTAAATCCATAGCTGAGAAATTATATTATTTTTAAAAACAAAATCATTTTTAAAGGAAGTGGGAAGAGGATAGATATAAGGATCTAATAAGTGTTTGGTGAATGGGTAGATAAATAGCTACCAAATTAACACTTAAAGAAATAATGCTATAGATAATGTATGATAGAATTGTACACTTGAAACATATGTAGTTTTGTTGACCATTGTCATCCCAATAAATTTTAATAATTAAAAAAAAAAAGAGCAAGTTGCCCCTCTGGTTAGAGTATGGTTCCAAAGAAGTTAAGGACATTTGAGGTGACTAATCTGTGATTATAGATTAAACACTTAATCTAACTTGTTAGTCTTGAAAACGAAAACCTAAAGTCACAGAGAGAGCCAGCAAATTCAATGATTCACCATTTTAGACATCCTAATTCAGTGCGTGTGACTACTGCAGGCAGTGGGGCAGTAGCCCCAGCTTTTGATACCAGCAGTTTCATAAATTATTAACATCTGTATCATTTATATTCATTTATTCTCCTAATCAAAAAAAAGTGCAGTGAAGATGAAACTGGAAACACAAGTCATTTCCAAACTTCAGGATAAACTGTTTTTCAAATATTGTAAAAGAATGTTTAACACATTAGCCTCATCCCCACCCTGCAACATTATCTGTTCAAAAAATTTTTTTCTTAAGGATTGCTATATTGAATATTTACCTTTTTATGCTATTTGAATCTGAGTTGATTTTCACAGCACAGCAAAACTAGGATCTTACAGAGAAATAAATACTATTTAAAATAATGAAATCAAGAATTAAGGAGATATTCTTGTCATATCTACCCTTCCCATTTTGTAAGGATTTTCTTATATTGAAAGATATCTTTTCAGTAACGAGGAATTAACAGCCCTCTGCTTTTGAAATCATACAAAGGGATAATCTCTCTATTCTGTCTCTTGCTTTCTTTTCTTGTTAAGGGAAGAAAACGAGCCACATCACAGCGCTGCTCACAAGCCACTCAATGAATTCTTTTCTTAAGTGAGCTGTGCCAAGTGTTTCCCTGACAAATCCAGCACTTTAATTACTGTCAGTGATAGATTAGTACCCCATGGTTTGACGAACTACCTATCTCTTCCTTAACCATTTCTTACTTTCAAAGACGACATAAGGTTTATGTCAATATTACCTTCAACAATATTTGTTTAGCACATTTTACCACAAAAAACTTCCTTAAAATTAAAATATAAAGAATGTGCCAAATTTCAATCAATGTAAACATAGAAGGAAAACAAAATGCCTTCTCCATTTCCTGATCCATTCATTAATTCACAAATTTTTTAAAGTGAAAATGATAATGACAAATATAATAGCATTCTTGGGGTTTTCAAAGGCTGCATAATTGTTTTCAGTAGGACACTAACCTCTTCATTTGAGATGGTTTTCTTGTCATAGGATTAGAACACACTTGCCACTAACCAATACTAGTACATAAGATGAAAGAGTAATAAAAATCTTTTGTGTTCAAGTTTCAAAAGGCTTGCTCTCAGGCATAATTATATTTTCATAAGTCATAAACCTAATTTTATCTAGAGCTTTACATTTTTGGAGATAACAAAAGAAATTTTATCACATCTTATTTTAAAAAGGTGTATTTTTTTCCTGCACTGTCGTGTATAATTCCCACATGAAGAACAAACTATTATTATTCCCATTTTATGCATGAAGTAATGGGCACGAGGCAAAGGAAATTAAATGCTACTTGTCCAATGCCACGCAGCATATATGTAGTAGGGATTTCAAATCAAACCTGACTCAAAACCCATGCCTTCATCACCAGGATATACT
>NW_017732931.1:52904-64938 GCF_001890085.2 Hipposideros armiger | reverse complement strand
AGCTCCAGGTTGAGCTATTGTTCAGCATCTTAGCTGTAGAGGGCAGTGTCACTGGCCCTCATATGTGGGATCCGAACCGGGGCCCTCTGGCATCCAAAGCCAGCTCTTAACCATCGTGCCACTCGGCCGGCCCATGGCTTGATTTTTTTTTTAGTTTCAGTATAACGTTAAATTGGTGTTGCTAGAATCTGGAATGTGTCTACTAGTTTGTTTTGATGTTTATCTCTCACCCTGCATGAGAAATTTAAGCAAGATATTTCTTCAGTTTTCAACCCTACAGTGAGATATTTAAGTTCTTTCCCCTAATTACACTAGTTCTACCAAATTCTGAATTCTGATTGAAATATCAATGGAACGGGAAGAAAACAAATAATGACTTTTCCTTTTCCTTCATCGGTATGTTATGGTATTCATATGACTCCCTCTAGTGGCAAGTGTAGCACGGAATGTTTATGCTTTTCAAGAAACATATATGTACACATTTCTCTTCATATAAAGTAAATGATTCTTTCCCTCTTGTCTGAAGTTTTCTTCTTTATCTTACTTAATGCTGTCCACAATCTGATGTGACCATTGGAAGCTGTCAAAAATGACCAAATTCATCATATGGAGATGAATCTCTTCGTCAAAAATCAGCCGGGAAAAAGGAGTCAAATAGTTTGTGCAGCCTTTTAACAATCAAACCAGAATATAAAAATACTAAAACAATTAATTAAAGAAAATGACTCCCCCAAACTCAATCTCAAATCATCTAAACATAGTCCATTTTTAGTCACATATAAAATTAGTCTAAGAAAATATAAGTATCTGCATCAAAAACATACCCTCAGAGCTCCATACATATATAGTATAAAGTCATTTAGAGATTAATTGGAACTCTACTTCTGCCACCTGGTGGATGGGTAACCTCAATTAGGTGACCTAACCCCTGTGAGACATGGTTTTCACATCTATAAAATGGAATAACGCCTACTTTATGAACCTGCTTTAAGGATTAAAAAAGACAATATATTTAAAGACCTAGCACTGTGCCTGACATTTAATAAAGCACTAAATGTTATTATAGTTATTCTTTTTAATTAACAAATTGAAGCAAAAGGAATTAGAAATTTGAGACCTCTACCTGATTTTTATTTGAACCATTCAGAGCAGCTACCTCAGGTGAGGTAGAGAGACGAGGCTCAGGTCAGGCCAAGCTCACAACCGTGAAGAACGGCATTCATGAGTACCTTCCCGAGTGATAGTCAAGCAAAAGCAGAAACTGCAGAAATGAAGCTAGTTTGTTATACATGTATGTAGTACCTTGATATTCGAATATACTACATCTAATTGCAGTGGTGAAATATCAGAGGACTCCCCCTTCCATTCAAACTTACCTGTTTTGCTATGGCTCAAATCAACATGCCAATGCTTACTTCTGAGCAAAGATATAATGTGGATATATGGGGGAAAATCTTTCTTTTCAAGAAAAATATTTTAATAAACTTTTACAGTTACTGTAAGAGAAGGGCAGTAAACGTAATTTTATTTTATTTTTATTAAAGTTTATTGGAGTGATAATTGTTAGTCAAGTTACATAGGTTTCAAAGGTAATTTTATATATCCTAGTAAAGCTTTCTTGCACTTATTTCAGGCAATAATTGACCTATGTAACATAAAATATTGATAATGACTTAAATGCTGCCTGTGTGCACGTCTGTTTTAACAGTTTTGATTGGTCAGTTAAAACAAGCTATTTGTTTTCATTCCTTTGTTGTTTTATGGCTGTATTATTAAATTTTGGGATCAAATTGGTCATACATATACATAGCCACAGGCGTGTATGTTTAAGGATTTTGTTGCTGAGGTTAATTATCACAGATCTCATTTATGAGGATAGACATTCTGCATTAGTACTTAACCTTCCTTCCCAGAAGTGACAAATAGGTTGGTCAAGAACAAGAGCACCACAGTGGGCCACAATGCAAGGGACATGGTCTGTCTTTCGTCTGGAATTTTATTTCTAGAAAATCTCACTTTGTCTTTTTGGATATATACCAATGCAGCTTAAGTAAGAGGGACTAAGTTTGCCCCGGGCCACCATTACTTCCTTGAGCTCTTGTCTTTGCTTCTTCCCCAAGCACTGGCTTTTTTTGTTCAATCAGAAAAGTGTAATCCAATATCGGGGGTGGGAGGGCAATAGATGGGGGGAGGGGGGTTGTTACCTGGTGAGGGTGAAAAAGGGTAACTATTTTATTGTTCTGTACACCTGAAACTAACAATAAAAAAAAGTGTAATCCAAGATTTCATGATAAATTTAGAGGCAAAAAAGCTACTTGGACTACTTTGCCTCCAGCCCAATTAAAGCCAAAATGTCAACCAGTAATGAGGGTCCTTTGCCTGACCAGGTCTCTGCGCAGATGTTCCCTTTGGCAAACTTGTGAAAAGTGTTGGAAGGTATTCCTTGGTGTCTATATACAGGTTACTGAGGCAGAGGAGGAAAGAATAGGCAGAGATAGAATTCTGTGCTTTTCAAACCAATAAACGCAAAATAGTTAATACTATAAAATGACTTCACAGTAATACAATCAGCTTACCAGAGTTCATCGTTTCTGGATTGATCCAAAATTGATAGCCTGTCCACTGGCTAGAACATATGAGACAACATTACCAAGGGTGATTTACATCTTTTACATATGTTCAACAGCAGGGCCACTTTTGATTTTTCCTCTTCATTGCACTCTGTCCTTTCAATTATACCATTTTAAATTCCCCACATCACCTGCTCTCCCCATCCTCCTGTGCATGTCAGAGCCTCAGCAGAAAACAGATGGTACATGCCAGCTATGTAATTTCAGGAGATTTTAATAATGAGAATACAATTGTGTACCACTTAACTACGGGCATATGGTCTGAGAAATGCATCGTTAGGTGATTTTGTTGTTGTGCGAATGTCACTGAGTGCACTGACATTAACGTAGATGGAATAGCTTCCTACACATCTTGGCTGTATGGTATACCATCATATACTCATATGTAGTCTGTAATTGACCAAAACGTCATTATGTGGTGCATGACTGTGTTTACAAATGTAAGAGCAGAGCTGCAGGAAACTTAAGAGCACTGCAGTGCCTTCTGAGCTACCACACCTGAAAAAGGGGCCAGAGTAAGCAAGTGGTTACCCAGAGAGGAGAACTATGTGGATAGGGCTGCCAGACACTCACTGGAGCTCTGCTAGAGGGAGGCAGCCAAACTGCAGTGACCTAAGTGGAAGGGATCTGGGAAGAATCAGTATCCTTCCCTCTGGTCACCTACAGGTATCTCACACAGGCCACATCTCACTGAGAGCTGGAGGGCAAAGTTGATATAGCCCATGTGGGGTAGCATCCCAAGGGTCAGTGCAGCAGTGAGAAGGTATAGATGAATATGCAACAAAAGAATTCAAGTACATCTCATCATACCATAATTTTACTACACTTTGTCATTAACACCAGCCTGGTTATTGCAAAATGCTCCTAACTGGTCTCCTTGCCTCTTTCCAGTTTAGACAGTATTCTCCATACTAGACAGAGTAATCTTATTAAAAGTACAAATCTAATCATGTTGGTTTCCTTCCTAAAGTCATGCAATGTCTCCCCATTGCTCTTGGGACAAATTTTGAACTCCTTAACATGTTTTTCATGAGGCCTTTGACAATATAGCCCTTGAAGATCTTTCCAGTTTCATCATTCACTGATTCCCTGGTCATACTCTACACTCCACACAAACTGAAGGTAACACAGGTCTTCTAATATGCCATGCTCACCTTCTGGTCCATCTGGTTGATGGTCCTTTTGCCTAAGTGCCTTTTGCCAGTCTCTGCTGGTTTAGCTCCTTAGTAGTAACTCCCAAATGTCCCCTCATTAGGGAGCAGTCTCCATCCTTTCAGAATTAGGTTTTATGTCTTCCTGACTGGGCTCCATCTGATCCAGACATAGCGCTAATAACACTCAATGAGGGAACCAAGAACACACAATGGAGGAAGGATAACCTCTTTAACAAACAGTGTTGGGAAAACTGGAGAAACACATGCAGAACAATGAAATTGGACCTTCTCACACCACTCACAAAAAATTGACTCAAAATGGATCAAAGACTTAAACGTAAGACTTAATACCATAAAACTCTTTGAAGAAAACATAGGGAAGAAACTCATCAATATTGGGCTTGCAAATGATTTTTTGGACATCATGCCAAAAGTACAAACAACAAAAGCAAAAGTCAACAGATGGGACTGCATCAAACTTAAAAGCTTCTGCACATCAAAAGAAACAATCAACGAAATGAAATGCAGCCTACAGAATGAAAGAAACTAATATATTGTTTTAATTGCCTCTTTACTTCTCTATTTCTCCCCAGATAATATAGGCTACTTGAATGCAAAGGATTGTATTGTTCATCGTTGTCACTCCAGCACCAACGCAGGCCTGGGAGCAATTGGGACCCAGGAAATTTTTACTAAATAAATAAACCACAAGGAAAAAGAGTCTAATCTCTTCATCATGACTTTCAGACTCTCCATAATCTACCTGATATTACCTATCATATTACCCTATCTTCTCCAACATCTGTTGCCTCTCCATTATGAACTCATCTATCTAATCACATTTCCTCCCTAGGAAAAAAGTTAAAGGTCCCTTTTTCTTTTTTTACCCTCTCTCCTAAAAATGGGTTAGAATGTAAGCACTGTATTCCATCTTATTCAGACTACAGCACAAGATGGTAGAAAAAGGATTAAGAGATTATACAAATGCAAAGATGGTTCTATGGGGATTTTTCCCTTCCAAGACACTTGGAAGATAAGGCAGGGCCCCAGTTCGCCTCTGTGTTTCCATGTAGCTAGAAAAATAGGCCTGAAAGTGTTTCCCTTCCCCCAAGCAACGCTTAGGCATTCAGACAAATTTTTGGTCTCTTGTACACGCTTGTTTCCTGCTGTCGTGTTGGCTCACAAACCACACTGGAGTTGTAGGTGATCTTGAGTCCAGCCTCCCAGGGTCTAGCTCACTGGATATTGAGGTTTAATGTGAAAGCATCAGCTCATAATTCAGGGTTAGCTTACCTTGTTTCCTTTCTGTGAATTCATTTCTTGGGGATCTCTCGGGTCAGAAACTTAATTTGGGGTAAGATTCAGATATTTCTGTGTACTGGAAAAATACCACATTTTTAGTTTTCTGAATTGTGGCTGTTGCAGTTTTCTTCTATTTTAAATTATTTTTAAAATACCATATGCATATGGTAAAAAACTCAAACTCTACAGTAGGACAAGTAAGAGTCCCTCTTTCCCTGGTTCTATCTCCTAGAAATTAAAAGCAGTGTCTGCTAATTATATCACCTTATAATAATATCACCTCTGAATCTCAGAACTGAGCAGCCATCACAGGGGATTCTGGTGGCAGATAACATGTGGGAAGACAGGCAGGTGGCCTAAGACAAATTAGCAAAGATAGAAATTGTCAGCTTTGATTTGGGGAGAACTTTCATCTCTTTAACCCTGGAAATGGGGTATGAGGCTGACAGAGCACAGAGATAACCAGGATATAAGGAAAGCTTGGTTGGCCCCAAGGCAAAAGGCAAATACAGTTGCTAGAATAAGGGTATAAGTACAAAGCTAGACCAACCACAAACAGAATAACCCTGAACCCCACCACTACCAGGCAACTACTGATTAAATGCCCCTAGATCAGGAATATGCATGTTTCCACACCACAAATGAGAGTTAAGATACGTTTTATTTTATTTTATTTTATTTTATTTTATTTTTTAGCTGAGCCATCCCGCCACCTGTTGGCAGCTCACGGCTGCTCAGCTCGGGCTGACTTGAACCGCTGTTGCTCAGAGCTCAAACTCTTGAGCAAGCTCTTAACCAACTGAGCCAAAGATACGTTTTAGAGGCTAGAAAATCATGGTAGAAGGAAGACAAGCAGAGCATATGGATATAGTCATTTTTGTGCTGACACATAGCTTCCAAGGTGTTTCCTTTCTCATGTGTGTTTGCCTTATTTGTCAATTAAACTATGAACACCTTGAAGTTAAGTACCAGAGTTTTCCCTATATTTGTACTCAATAATAAATTATAAATTTACCTAATTTCTGTGGCTATTAAGCTATGTGAGAATTTTATATATAAAAAGTTTACATTTTCATTAGAAGTTTACCTTCTGAAGTGAAATACTTCCCCAAAATGTTGAAAGTGCTTCTGAAAACTAAACAAAAAAGATCTGATTGTTCACAATTTTGTATCCTTTTCTGGTATTTTTATGTGATTGGATACACTAGAACAGTCTGATATCATGTCAACCTCAGTGGAACCAATTAGACCACATGCACAGACACACACACACACGCACACACACACACACACACACACACACACACACACACCTTCCATGAAGCCTGAAATACTTGTCAGGTATACTGCCTCCTTCAGAGGGACGTGAGCTTTAATGTTGAAATTATTAGGCGTTACACTCAATGAAACAGCCCTGCTACAGTAACCCATTACCTCCCCGAGCTCACCTCTTATTATTGTCTTCTCAGACCCATTTCACTCTAGCCTCAAACAGGCCAGACATGCCTCCAAAGGCCTTTAAAGCCTTAACATTTGTGGTGAGCAATTTGTGCTTTCTAATCCCCTCACCTTCTCCCTCATCCCCAACCCGCTCCCATCTAGCAGCCCTCAGTTTTTTCTCTGTGTCTCTGAGACTGTTTCTGATTAGTTTGTTCATTTATTCTATTCTTTAGATTCCACATGGATGGTGTAGGTGCCTGACCACTGCAGTGTACACCTGAAGCTGAAGCTGAATAATAATGAATGTCAACTATTGTATAATTAATTTAATATAGTCACAGGATGCGGAGTACAGCATAGGGAATAGAGTCAGTGGAACTGTAACAGCTATATACGATGTCAGAGGGGTAGTAGTTTGGGGAGGAGGGTTATCACTTTGTGAGGGGGGTAAATGTTTAACTATTACATTGTTTTGTACACCTGAAACTAATAATAATTATTTTTTAAAAGCCTTTGCACTGCCTTTTCCCTCTCTCTCAGCCCCCCTTCCTTCAGATATCCAAATGGCTGATTCCCTGCAGCTCACTTCCTGCATGCCACCTTCCTTGACCATAGAGCAATCTATTCTATCATGGCGCTGACTCCAATTAGTATTAATTAATTAATTAATTAATTAATTAATTAATTAGGTCTAACTGAAAGTTCTGTGACATCAGGGACTTTGTTTTGTTCCCCCCTGTTTATTTAATAAATAGCCATTCAGTACCAACTGTGTGCCAAGCATCATTTTAAGGAGCACAGTTGTGAAAAGAGTTTACATTTGTCATGCTGGGGCTCAGCTCCCAGAAAATGAACGCAGGATTCGGTGAGGCTGGCAAGGAACAACAATGGAGCCACAGATAGGGGGTTCATACCACTATATTATATTCTCGATGACAGTCGAGACACAACAAGCAAACATTCGTCAATACCCCACGTAGGGAAAATAAAGCCGGTCAGGCTCCCTTACCTGGCCATCCGGTGGGACTACGACCAGGCCGGTCGAGGGGGTGGGATGAGCGCAGGCACCGTGCACCCTGTTTATGTATATACTTATATAAGTGCCTTGGCTGTGTACCACCTTTGTCTCTGTGTAGTATAAAACCCAGCCATTGTACCAGGCAGGTAGTACCTAGAGAGTCAGTGAATAAAGCATGCCTGTTCTGCCTGAGGCTCTGCAGCTCCCAAAGGTGTGGGCACTCCCTGCCGGGATTCCCTCACCCTTGGACACTTGGCACAGAGGGCAGGGTGATCCCGGTCAGGTAAGAGACTTGCCCACCCCTGGGCTGGAAGACATGTAGCCGCCGCACAGTGTGTGGTACCCGGTGGCCTCTGTCCTAAGGAGCTGGGCCCCCGAGGAGGGGTGGGAAGACGTGGATGGCTCTCTGGACAGCATAGAGAAAGCTTTGCAGGTTTTAAGTGAACAGCTGCCGGAGGAAGAGCGTTTTTGCCGGCCGTGTGGGCTGGATCTTTCTCAACGCCCTGCACCGCACTGTGGAGGAGGCGCCTGCGGAGGCAGCCTGAGTCCGGGACCTGCAGTCCCGGAGGGAAGCGTTGGAGGCTCGAGTCCACCAGTTAGAGGAGCTCCATGGCGTGTGGTGTGAGGCAGAGGCCCCTCCGGAGTCCCTGGCGGAGGATGTGGGTGAGGCCGAAGCTGCCCCTCACCCCCCAGGCTTGGTCCATCGTGCATCAGAAGGTAAAACCTGAACAGCCTTTGGGTCCAGGGGGCAACCCAGCGGTGACTGAGTTTACAGTTTATTCTCCTTACACTCCTATTGAGTTACGGGAATTGGGGAAGCAGTTCCGGCAAAGCTCCAAGAAATCCAGGAAGACTCGTGACCCTCCAAGAACGCATGCGACCACCGGAGGCCAGCTCCGTCCAGTTTGACTAGGGGGAGGGGCCAAGGTCCCCGGTCAGAGGGGACAAACAGGGACCAGAGGCCCCACGTGGAACTGTCCATACGGTGGTCCCTGTGTTAACTGTTGTCTATGAGCTTTTTGCTTCCTCACATGAGAGACAACATGTGGGGTGATGGTCAGCTTAGGGTCAAGAAACTTCTTGGTTTGGGGTTGAGAAAACTCCCCCCTCGTCTCATTCCCAGCAGGGGAGATATGTGATGATAGTGCTTTCTGTCTGTGCTGCCTGCAGCAACAGATCAAGTGAAGAAGCAGGCATGTTGCCAAGCTTCAGAAGGCCTTGAGGCAAAGGCCCCAGGCAAAAAACAATAGGTGGTATTTGTCTGGACTGAACTTGTCTTGGTTGACACTGGCACTGACTGCAGCCTGATTTATGGGAACCCAGAATGTTCCCCAGACCAGCCATTGCCATTGGTGGCTATAAGGGAAAGGTTATTAAGGTGAAGGCGGTCTCCTTACTACTGGGCATAGGTAGACTGCCCTCCTGCCCCGTATTTACACAGTGCACGTCTCCCCTTTACCTGAGTACATTCTAGGGATGGACATATTCCATGGCCTCAGCTTACAGACCTCGGTCGGAGAGTTCCATCTCTGGCTCCGGGTGGTGAAAACAGTGATATGCGGGCATACTCACCACCATCCTCAAGTGCTGCCGCAGGCCCAGTGCATGGTCACAGTGCGACAGTACCACCTGCCGGGAGGGCATGAGGAGATTGGCCCTATGGTATTAGAACTGGAGAAAGCACATATTGTGAGGCCAACGCGCATCCCATTTAACTCCCCAGTCTGGCCTGTGAAGAAGCCAGATGGGACATGGCAAATGACTGTAGGGAACTGAACAAGGTGACGCCACCTCTGCATGCTGCAGTGCCTTCAATCCATGACTTGATGGACCGGTTGACTATTCGCCTGGGCACGTATGACTACATAGTGGACCTGGCGAAAGCCTTTTTCCCCATTGACATTGCACCTGAGAGTCAGAAGCAGTTTGCTTTTACACGGGACGGACGTCAGTGGACCTTTCAAGTCCTTCCACAAGGATAGTTACCCAGCCGCACCGTGTGCCATGGGCTTGTAGTCCAGGACTTGACACAATGGGAGCACCCGTCCGCTGTGGTCCTTTTTCATTATGTTGATGATGTTTACTAACTTCTGATTCTCTTTCAGATTTAGAGCAAACAGCTCCCTCCCTCCTCTGCCACCTGAAGTCATGTGGCTGGGCGGTGAATGAGGAGTTCCAGGGCTCTGACTTATCTGTCAAGTGTTTAGGTGTTGTTTGGTCAGGTAAGACAAAAGTCATACCCGAAGGTATGTTGATGAAGTACAGGTATTTCCCCAGCCGACAAAGGTCTCCCAACTACAAGTGTATCTGGGCCTGCTAGGGTGTTGGCGGATGTTTGTTATAGACCCCACTTCCTGTGTCTCGCCTTGCTGCCAGCAAGACTATAATACAGAAAAACCCCTGCTAAGGTATTGATGGATATTGGTACCCCATTTAGCACAAGTGGCAAGGCCCTTGTATTCCATCGTGAAACAAGGCACCTCATGAAAGTAGATAGAGGCTGTAGACCAAGCCTTTGTTGCTACAAAGCAGGCGGTCCAGCAGTCACTGGCTTTGCAAGTAGTGGACCCTGGCCGCCTGTTTGAACTTGATATTCACGTAACCCAAGACGGGTATGGTTGGGGCCTCTGGCAATGACAGGAACATTTCCGGTCACTAGTGGGCTTTTGGTCCCAACTGTGGAAAAGGGCGGAAGTCTGCTACTCCCTAATAGAGAAACAATTAGCTGCTATGTATGCGGCTTTGGTAGCTACAGAAGCCATCACAGGGATGGCAAGGGTGTTGGCGCGCACCACCTACCCCATTAAAGGTTGGGTTCGTACGTGGACTCAAGGACCCAAAACAAGGGTGGCGCAGACCACCGCCCTCACTAAGTGGGAGGCTTACTTGGAACAACATAACACCCTCAGTTCAAGCCCTTTGAGCACAGAGCTACAAGTCTTAGGGCCTATTGAGCTTGTAGGTCAGGCCATACCAAGCACTCTTCCTATGGGGGAGGACTTGGAGCCTATAAGGAAGGACAGCCCCCAGTACCTGCAGATGCCTGGTATACTGATGGCTTTTGCCGGGGGACCACCGCTATGTGGACAGCTACTGGAGTTCAGCCCTAAACAGATAGCATTTGGTTTGATACAGGGGTGGGCCAGAGTAGCCAGTGGGCCGAGCTGCGGGCTATATGGATGATAATCAGCCATGAGCTGGGGCCCCTGGTCATTTGTACAGACAGCTGGGCCATGTTCCGGAGCCTAACATTATGGCTCTCCACATGGAAGCACCAAAATTGGTTAGTGGAACACCATCTGCTGTGGAGTCAGGCCATGTGGCAAGAAAAAGAGGTGACCCTGGTACATGTCATGGGTCACTCCCCCTTAACACCCCCAGATAATGATGAAGCTGATGCCTTAGCGTGGGTCCGGTGGTTAGAACGGGCCCCCACCACTGATGTGGCCCATTGGCTGCACAGCAAATTGCAGCACGCAGGGAGAAGAACCATGTGGCAAGTGAGCAGACGCTGGGGATTGCCCTTGAAGTGGCAAGAGTTGGCAGATGCCTGAAACGACTGTTTCGTCTGTGCTCAAGACAGTCTCCAATGGTGGAAGCTCCCTGGGAAACACAGCAATTCATGAGAGGGAGGGTGCCCTTCACTCGCTGGCAAATGGACCACACACCTGACAGGAGACCCCCTACAGGAGTGGTGGGCTCATCTTTCCTCCTTCTGGAGATGGGCCTTAGCCCTTATGGGAGGCAGGGCTTGTCTCCTAGTGGTTTTCTGCTGTTCTTTGTATTGCTGCTGTGGGCTCTGGGTATAGAGCTCTGCCCTGCTCTCAGGGAGAACTGGGTTGCAGACTCCAGCCTAAATAGGCAAATAAGCCAGTGGGGAACCCTGAAGGGGTGGAGTGTAGGGAAAATAGAGCCTGTCAGGCTCCCTCATCTGGCCATCTGGCAGAACTATGACCCACCGGGTCGAGTGGGTGGGATAAGCGCAGGCGCCATGCACCCTGTCTATGTATATTCTTATATAAGTGCCTTGGCTGTGGGCTACCTTTGTCTTCATGTAGTGTAAAACCCGGCCATTGTACCAGGCAGGTGGTACCTAGAGAGTCAGTGAATAAGGTATGTCTACTCTGCCTGAGGCTCTGTGTATCTTCTAGCTCCCAAAGGGGTGGGCTCTCCCTGCCAGGATTCGCTCACCTTCAGACACCCCAACAAGCAGTGTCCCAGTACCACAGTCTCACTGGCAGCCCAGCGAGACACAGGAAGTAGGATCTGCAGGACCTGCACCATCCGCGACACCCACGCTTGCTAATTCAGCCATGGAAGTTATATGCCAAACAATAGTAACTAATGGCCAACTGGTTACAGCTGATGGCCATCTTATAACCAAGCCAGCACCTTTCCACATGAGGCCAAGAGCCTGGAAACTGCTCTCCTGGCCTTTTCCCTACGACATTATAGAGGATTGTGAGGGAGACAGGCAGTAAACAAGTAAA
>NW_017732931.1:50582-52354 GCF_001890085.2 Hipposideros armiger | reverse complement strand
CCGGGAAGAGCGCAATGATGGTGCCAACTTGGGCCAGTGAAGCAACGTCCTCCACAACTAGACTGAAGAACAAAAGGACAGCAACTTGCCTGTTCCCCTTCCCCCAATTCCCCAGCACTGTTCCCATCCCCCAAAATCCCCAATTAAAAAATCTTTAAAAGAAAAAAAAAGAAGTCCATTGTGTCTAGAGGTTTGTGACTAACAGAGATGAGATGAAATGGAAACAGCAGGCAGGGAGCTGGTCATATAGGGCATTGTAGATTATGCTAAAGCATTAGATTACTGTGCCTCCTATGTGTCAAATAGATTATAGGAGAGCAAAAGTGGAAGCAGCTGGGAGGCTTGTCCTGGCGGATATAAGAGATAATGACAGTGACTTGGATCAGCGTGGTAGATAGAAGTAGAAAAAAAAGGAGATTCACAGAAGAGGTAGATGTAAGCCTTGCAAATGGGTTGGATATGTGCTGAGGGAAAGAGGAATCCAGCACGACTCCTGGACTTTGGGCTGGACCGATTTAGTGAATGGATGGCATTTCCATTTACTGAGGCAAATATTCAGTGCTTGGCATGTAATATATGCTCAATAGTTATTGAATACATTAACCAATACTGAGGTTCTGGGTAAAAAATGTTTATTTAATAAAACACTTCTGATGAAAACAGGTTTCCAATACTGCAATTACAGTGATCAGGATAGTACCTGCAGGTATCAATCTCACTTGGGTGAGTTAGAGGCAATGGCTCTGCTATGACTTTCACCAGGCAGTGCCTTGCAGTTGGAGTGCACACACACACATCTGACTTTTGGTATGACCAGGGGACTGGTAGGTTTGAGATGGGTAGTCTTGAGAGGTTTGAAGATTGCCCCCATGAACCTGGGGCCATTTGGTTGTGAATGAGTTTTCAGTTGTGAGACCAACGGCTTGGTCAAACATGGTAGTTTGGTTTGCGCTTGGGCAGGGGCACAGGATGAGATCCTGCTCAGGTGGATTGACATTAAGACTAAGAATTTGGAGATGAGAGGCTTTGATAGAGGGCTCAGTTGGCTAAGGCAGGAGCACAGGCTACAATAAAGTCATGGCTCTCCTTCTAGAACGCTAAACATACATAGCACAGGTCACAAAAGAGAAGAGAGGTAGATGTTGATTAGCAAGGAATTGTAAAGACTAGGAAAACAAAGACTGAGTAAGCAAGAGTTTGGATTTCATCCAGGGAAGATGATTATGTCCCTCAAAATTGTTTCAATCCTTTTTGATAAGGTAATTTTGAAGTTTTTCTAGGCATTCCAAGTTCACAGGAGGTTAATCACTGGAAATTGGATGGGGAATAAGAGAGTGGGTAAGGTACAACAAGGTCCTCTGCTGAGAGTCTTGTAAATCACATCACAGAAGCAGTTTTCTTCAGCTACATACAAGACCACGCTTAGGTCTGATTGGCTGAATAAAGTAAACATGGTAATCCACCTTGCAGAACTGCTGGGGAGAAAGGATAGAGGAAAACCAAGAGCAAATACTTGATCTCCTGACCAGCACTGAAACTATAGGTTGCTCAGACCCGGGTAATCTAGAAACCTGCTTCCACTGCCCAGGCAGCTAATAATATAGCAGCATTCTCACAGATGCCCAGGATAAAGATCTACCAGGGCATCTGCAGTTGAAGGTTTTATTGGGTTATCGAAAAAGTCATGACGTATTTTGTCTATGTTTTTCAAAGGTCATTTATTTATATAAAGAACAAAGATCAATCAATGATATATTGCCCATTTTGTTTGA
>NW_017732931.1:39369-44387 GCF_001890085.2 Hipposideros armiger | reverse complement strand
TGGGAAAATGTGTTTTATTAATAAATCTATTTAACAAATAACTTTATGGGCCCTGCCTCTTATTAGATTGCATCTTTGTATTTAATAATCAAGGTTTTAAAAATGTTATTAGAGGGAGTTTACTTTTGCAACTGTCTATGAAAGATGGCACTATTTTCTGTGGCAGCAAAAAAGTTATTCCAAGCCAAAAGCCTGGATGAAAAGTTATATTTGGTCTCTAACCAGAAATTAAAGTTAAGGGTGTGTGAGCCAACATACTGTCAGATTATCACATTCCCTCCCTAGAAAACAGTGATGGCCAAAAGAAGGTATTAAGAGAGAGAGAGAAAAAAAATCTTGTTTCACAAAACCTTTGAAAAATGTGAAGTTTGTAATATGTCAGTGAGAAAAAGAAAAAAAAAGAAATTATCTCCCTCTCACTAGGAAAGAATTGTACCTTTGAGAACCTCTCTGAGTATTCCCAGTTTACATTCAAATTCTTTTGTTATGGGGCTCTTGCTATGCCATAGGAAATTGCCATTTGTCATCAAAATGTTTCTCTGTGATATTACACTCTGAAGTTTGTGTTTGCTTAACTTCACCCCATTACACACAGCTATTTTCTTATCTGCATTCTCATTTAGAAGTTATCAAACATTTTTATCATTGTATATAAATTTTTATGTAAGGTTTTTAGAACTTATGCTTTGTTTTTTTCCTTGTAGAAAATTATTCAGTGACTTATATTTTTCCCATATGGAGAGACTGAAAGCAGACTAACAAAGCCAAGTGTGATCTCACCAAACTGGGATGAGAGGGGCAATTACTATTCCTGTGCTCTAGCAGACTGCCGACATTTTTTATTTATCAAAGTGAGATTTTGGCGGGTAAATTTGCCACCTTCAACTCTCCTTTACTTATGCTGTTTTCATAGGCCTTACTGCATGTTGATCGGGACGGGGGTGAGGGGAACCTTTTGGCTCTTTTACAATTACAGTTCTCCATCTCCTAATTTACTGATCTTATTGTTGAACTCATGTCTTATTTTTCGTATTTCTAGGGAATATTCTTAAATTATTACAAAATATTATTTTAAAATGTCAAATTACTAAACTGTTCTGGGAATTCATTTGGAATATTATAGGAAAGCTCATATTAATTAACACCCAAAACTTAAAAATATAAATGAATCCTATTTCCTTCAATATAACTGCCTTAGGAATTTCTACTTTTATTCCATCAATCTTGCCATTTTTTAAAACAATTTTTGGAACTCCTATCGTGGATTTGCCTTTGGAATGTGCTGCTTTGTTTCAAAGGAAATTAGCAGTAGTAATCTTCATCCTTTAAGTGTAAACTTTAATTTTGGGGTAGAGATAATTGTCATCTGTAGTCTGGTGTATACGTTGATGATCAGACTGGGAAACAATTTGGGAGAAAAATATCCAACTATAAGGGTAGTATTCCTGTCTGACTAAACTGTCTCTGAATACAACCTCAAAAAGGACTTCTAAAAAGTTTTGAGCTTTAGCAGGAGCAACTGGCTGCCCACATGTCTGGCTCCTGTGCAGATCCCTGGGTTAGCCAGTGGCAGTGATGTACCTCATAGGTTCTGGCACACCATTGTCCTGAGCTCACCTAGTAATCATTCTACTCTAAGGGAAACAGGGACTCTTTGGAGGGTTGTGAGCAGATAAGGGTGGATGCTGTATTGAGAAGATGCTGAAATGGTTAGTGTAGAAGGTGGGGCAGATAGATGCTAGGAGTCTACTTAGGAAGCTACTGCAACAATCCAGGCAAGGGATGATGGTGGTTTACACAGAGATACAAAGTGAAAGTGGTGAGAGGTGTTTGNGTAGGAGCTCAAAAAACACGACACCTTTAAAATCCCACCACACTGAGAGCTTAACCTTCCTCTGATGAATGTCTGCTTTCGATATCGTTTGATACGAATCATCACGTTGAGACCAAGACCGTTTGTGCACCACATTGTTATAAACAATCCACTTCTCATCACCAGTTATCAGTCGCTTCAAAAAAGGATTGTTTTCCTCACGTTTAGTGAGCATGTTGCAAATGTTTATACGTGGCGTCAAATGAACTTCTTTGAGTTCATGCGGAACCCAAATATCGAGCTTGCTTACATATCCCAACTTCTTCAGGTGGTCATGAACATTTGAATGATGGATGTTAAATGTTTCTGCAATTTCTCGTGTCGTGTAAGGTGAGTTTGACTCCATTAATGCCTTTATTTTGTTGTCATCAACCTCGATGGGCCTCCCTGACCGAGGAGCATCGTTGAGATCAAAATCACCAGTATGGAATTTCGTGAACCATCATTGGCACTGACGTTCTTGTAGAGCATTGTCACCGTAAACTTTATGTAACTTTTCACAAGCTTGACGAATGTTCTTCCATTTATGGAAGTAAAACAGTAAAATATGGCAAAAATGCACAGTTTGGTCTTCCACCTTCAACTTGTAAAATTTCCAAAAAGCAACCAAATCGCTCAATTTTTTTTTGAGTGAAGCTAGAACTGTCAGCTGTCAAATGACGTAGCAATAATATAGATGCAAATGACTCTAGTACTTCCAAAAATGAACTAGTGCCATCTGTCACAACATGCATCATGACTTTTCCGACAACCCAATAGATGTATACTGATGTGGCCTTTCCAGAAAGCTAGAGCTCAATTTCAGCAGGATTATGAGGTTTAATTGATTAATGCTACCAAAGAGTGCACACCATCAGTTGTAGAGTTTGTAGTTTTGGCTTCATTGAATTAAGTTAATTTCCTCCCAAGGGAGGCATTTGCAATTTTCTTAAGTAATAGCTTTAACCAATACCCTCAGTGTTTAAAATATTCACAGTTAAAAGTTAATGGGTTTCTAATGAGCTATTCTGAACATATGTATATTTGGTTTTGTTTTCTATAGATAGTCTTAGGTTGAGGGTTGAATTGGATAAAACAGAAAAAATGCAAATCTCTTCTTCAGACTTGTTTTCTGAGATAATATCAAGTGCCAGAAGTATTTTTTTTTTAAATGGAATTTTCTTTGAAAATACTATCATTTTGTGACTGTAAGAGTTGACAGTGCTGAATTAAAATTCTATCACTTAATAACTATGTGCACTTGGGCAAATTATACAATTGCCCTCAGTTTCAGTTTCCTTACCTGCAAAATAGGAATAATAATAGCTGAGATTATTAAATAAGAAATTTCAGGAATAAGACTTAACACTAGTTTTGCAGATAAGTATTTTCTACCATTTTTAAATTATGATTAAATGTTTTAAGAATTGGTTTTATTCTCCAATTAAATAATCATGCATGTGGATATTTAGCTTGCAGGACCAAACTGGAGTTTCAAAGACAAACATTTTAAATGGTTTTTCAACTTATTTTCTATTATTCCTTTGTGTCAAATCTAACTTACCTGACTGAAGACCCTCTAAAATGAAGTGGTAATTATCCTGATAATTCCATTTATCCAATCTTTTAAAGATCCCAATATACATATATTTTTTACTGTAATCTTTGAATTTTTCAAGGTTATTAACGAATTAAAGAATGGCTTGTCAGATAAGATAGTTCTTTGTCTATAGAACTTACAGTAGGAAAGAGCACATACTACTCTGCCATTCTATTGATTGAAATAGGAAGAATAGGGTAAAATCCCATTCTTCCTGCTAGGATAGCCTGAAAGAACAATATATACTTATATTCAACTCCAAAGTTTAACTGGTATTCATTGCTGTCCTCCTATGTGCAAAGCCCTGAAAATACAATAGTGAAGTCACTAAAAAACAAAGGAAGCAGCTGCATTTTTCTGTACAGCTTGTTTATACCAGAAGCCAGTAGACCTTGAGAGAAAGCTGTTTTACACAGACAACTTTCTCAATCTCTATATAAAATATAAAGTAGGGAGAGTGAATATATATTGAGAATGCACCACCAAAAAAAATCTAAATCTATTTTTAAAGCCAATAATGAAATATTTTTAAAGGCATAAAATGTGTGTCCTATTTTTATGTTTAACCCTTAAAGTTGTGTTAGGTTCTACTTTTGACCAATCTAATTAGGACTGAGCCATCCTCTGTCATAAACACGAGGAAACACAGAACAACAGGCTCTCAGCAACAGGGTAAATTCAAGAACTTTGATAGTAGAAAAGAAAACTTCAGTTGTGTTTGTCCTTTGGGCCATTGAGTAAATTTCTTTTTTCTTTGTTTTTCTACAAATACTTAGATGAGGAAAGAAAAACAACAAACAGAGCTTAAAACAGTAGAATTATGTATACAAAACTTTGACTATTGTAATGAAAATAAAATTTTAAATAGAATAAAATTAATGCAGTTAATTCCCAAACTTATTTTTGCCAATCAATTATGTTTTCCTTTATATAAGACATCTTGTTCCATATGCTAAATTATTTAGTATATAAATAACAGAGTTTTATCTGAAAAAATGGATGATATAATTAAGGATTTTTTAGATTTTGATATACACATTTATCAGAATCAACATATGCTGCTTCTAGCAGTAAGCTAACAAGTAACTTGCAACTATTTAGTGTTAGTCTAAAGGGTAACACTAAGACAGACTAACTCTAAATAATTGCCACAGACTAACACTAAATTCTTGCAAGTTAACAAATTAGCCTGCCACGGTTTCATTCATACTGGCAGAAGACATGAATCTCCTGGATCACAGACAAAAGACAGCTTATTATTCAGACCAATAACAATAGCCAGAATATCAACATTTGCAATGATACCCAGAGCCCAATTCCCATAGGGTTGCACGATAAGAAAGGAACCTTGAGCTTAGAGAACCCAAATCTTTTATTATAATGAACTATAAGAGTTCCTGCCCCTTGCTCCAGATGGAGATACTATCTCTATGATTCAAGACTGTAAGCAACCCTACCCTTTTCTCTGGAAGATAATATCTCTATCTTCCAAGTCTTTTTTCTTTACAAACATCTTTGAAAAGACAATTGAGAATTAAAGGCAGTCAGTGCCTTGCTATTCAACAC
>NW_017732931.1:27455-36364 GCF_001890085.2 Hipposideros armiger | reverse complement strand
CGCCACTCAGCCGGCCCCAGATTTGCCATTTTAAAGATTCATCCAGTTGGGTGTCCTCACTCTCTGCAGACATATCAACTCTATAATATGTATCAACTAAATACAACTTGGAACATCACTCTATGAATGTAGACATCCTTTTTCTTTTAGAAATATTTGGCTTGAGACAAGAATCGCCAAATCTCTAAACCCCAATTCTAAGAAATAGAGCTCTTAGGTTGGAGGCAATATCAAAGTAATATGGGTGTTTCTATTGTCATCACTCATTAGGAAGGACAAAACCACAAGATTCCTGCCCTGAGTGGACAACAAAATTATACAGGCCATCCTTGCGAGCAAAAAAATTATGACACAAAATTTTTCACTCAGAAACTGATCCTTCCTGCTTCACACTAGTATTTATCTATACATCATTTTCATATCCTTGTCATTTTCTTACAAAAATTATGATGTGATAATTATCACTGAAACTGAAAATCTTACAAAAGGTGCAGGCTTTCATGAAGTCCATCAAAGTGAAATTAGAAAACAACTAAGCTGTTGAGAAATGAAGATCTAATAACAAAGTAAATCCTTCGAAAGAGGATTTGAAGAACACCTTGAACATTTTGCAAAGATAGCCCTCTTTATGAGCACGCTACAAGATGCAAATGACAACTAAGGGATGCTCATTTGTGCGATTCTATAACTTTGTAAGAAAAATTAACCCCCAAAAAGCCTGTGATTATTTTTTGTACACCTAAGACTTAGCACAATCATATGCAAACTCTAACCTAGATGTTGTTAATTAGGAAATAAAATAAGTTTACTTTTGTACTTTATAGACTAACATCTTAACTTTTATCTTTGATATAAAAATGTACTGGAATTTTCCCTCAAATTCCCTTTTCCCTGTCATTTCCAACACTCACATTACAAACACAGTTGTTAATTAAAGCTACAGTTGGCTTCTTTCTGCTTATTACAGTCCGACATGTATCCTTTACCCCAAGGCTAGTACAACTTCTGCTCTGTGGCTAATTTGGCTGGATTCGTCACTTCCAATAGTTGGACACTTAACTCCAAAGAGCTACAGAAACAGCTGGCCCAAACCTCAAGAAGCTCCAGAACCCATTGAAATGTTCTATTAGGTTAGGTTAGGACCGATACCGGTTTGAGAAACTTGCAACCTAAACAAATGGATGGTCCTCTTAGAAGGCCAGGGCCCCTCAGTCCAGAGAAGCCCTGGCTAAACAGCTGAAGGCCGGACATCCCAACCAAATATTTGAAAGACTTAGATGATTCAAACTTGGTCTATAAGTTGCCAGCTCTCCTCTCAGTCTTCAGAGACAAACAAAACTCCTTTTGTGCTCCAGAAAAGATTCTTCCTCTTTGAACTTTACAGATTGGCTTGGTTCCAGAATAGCTTTATTACAGTTCCCTGACCTGCCTGCCCATCAGTTCAGGACCAATTCCTGCAAAACTCCATTTTACGGGGCTGGCCGAGTGGCGTGATGGTTAAGAACTGGCTTGGGACGCCAGAGGGCCCCGGTTCAGATCCCACATATGAGGGCCAGTGACACTGCCCTCTACAGCTAAGATGCTGAACAACAGCTCAACCTGGAGCTGAGCTGCTGTGAGTCACCGGGCGACAGCATACGCTGCAGTTCCTGTGGCAGTGGGTTGCCATGGGCTACCGTGTGTAGCCAGCAGCCGCCGTCCGTCCAGAAGCCGGCGACTGATCTGCCTCACCCGGGAAGAGCGCAATGATGGTGCCAACTTGGGCCAGTGAAGCAACGTCCTCCACAACTAGACTGAAGAACAAAACGACAGCAACTTGTCTGTTCCCCTTCCCCCAATTCCCCAATTAAAAAAAAAATATTTAAAAAAAACAACAAACTCCATTTTACGGATGGGGAAACTCAGGCTCAGGAGAATTAAATAATTTTTTCAAGGTCACAAATCTAGTAAGTGGCAGAGCTGAGGATTGAACCATGGCAGCTTGATACCAGAGTCTACCTGTTACCAGGAAATGATATTGAACCTCGGTTCTTGTCTTCTTGAATGAAAGACTTCAATCAAGAGACAGAATTTTGTGCATAATAAAACAGCCAGAAATGTATTAGCAAAAGAAAGTGCAATCTGAGGCATGGAGCAGGCTGACCCAAGAGAAAGAAGCAGGCTTACAGTGCATGAGTAGTAGTAGAATTGCTTCCTCCTCTACCTTCTCTTTTTCACCCCCTGAGGTGCCTAGTCCTCTGGCATTTAGCAATGCATTTCTTTGATTTAGGAGCATGTGTAAACACATCCCTTAAGGGTGTGTAAAACCCTGGTGTCCTGTTGGGCTCATGAGGTATTGATGGTCCTGACAAACAAGATGTCTCCCCCCTTCTCTGACTTTTAACAACATATCTCTTTGCTTTAGAGGTGTGTGTGAGCCTGGAGTCTTGCTGGGCAGCTGCCAGGGGTCTGGACCCAGGTGGGAGCTGCAGCAAGGGGCTTTCTAACGGGGGCTAAATTTCTCCTTCTCCTGCTGTTTCTATCTATCTACCCACCCTATCATACCCATGTCACCATTCTGCAATATTGACTCTATTGGCATAAGAGTATCAGGCAAAAGTAGGCAAGAAGGCTAGTTTGCTCACATGCCACTAAGTGAGAGATTTGATAATGACCCAAGTCCTGTGGTGAAACTAGGATTTCACCAAAAAACACCTTCCTGCAGCACCTGCATATGAAGATGAACCCAGCTATGTAGAAATTAACAAATTCAAATCCCTGGAAATCCTTCTCAAACAAAGGTTGCTAGAAAACTTACATAAAACAATATGGTCTGGTATTTAAAGCTAGACTAAAACTTAAACAGATAAAAATAAACAAAACAAAGTAAATTTAAACAAATTTTGTTAACAAAACCTGAGTACTGATCTTAACTCTTCCTCTAAGTAGCAAGCCTTGGGGACATCAAGAAATCTCCATGTCTGCATATTCTGGACAAAAAACGAGCCACATACTAAAACCTGACCAGTTCAGGGGAAGCCAGCACAGCAGGCCCTACAAACTCAGAGGCCGAAATTAACTACAAAGAATGTTCTGAACATGAAAATTCCCAACTAAAAGCGAGTCATGATGGGTAGTGACATCCTGGGCCTGTAGCTTTCTTGACAAAGGTCTTTACCTTAAGTGAGCCTGTCTATTGTCATTTTGCATCTAAGAAAACATGACCTTGGATGTCAGAGTAATCCCTTTCTCCGGTTCCCTCAGGGCACAGCCCACTCACTACACCAGAGCAGAAGATCACAGAACCCCTCATCATTATTTTGTTCCCTGAATAACATCTTTATGTGCTATAAATGTTAATTAACTATCATGTACTCACCAAGGTAAAAGAAGTTGTGTGTCTCTCCGTTTTGCTTTTTATCCAGTCCCAGAGATTTGCCCACTTTGCTTTCTCCCACCCCCTTAATCTAGCACCAGTGGATATCATGTAACTCTCCTTACATCTCTTCCTTTGATTCTACTGTATAAAACAAGCTTCAAAACTATCATTCTTGGGAGCATTTTGTTAATCCGTTGAGATTTTGCTTCCCGGCAACCGTGAAATAAACTCATAAAAATTCTATACAGGCTTGAATGTTTTTTACCTTGACAACATCCATCTTAAACATACAGCAACATAGATAATGCTTGGCTACCACCACTTAGTGGCATTATGAGTGCAAATTAATGAGTTTTAATTATCAATATTCTTTGAGACCTTCAGAAAAAGGATGTAACATAATTTACCTTTTGCTTACTTTTAGCCACTCCTGCTATTTCTACACTCATTTGTAATATACTAGACTCTTTCTTGATCACTCTGTCATTGCTTGTACTTTGAATATGTGCATGCGCAGTGACATAAAGAAGTGTATCCATCATTGCACACTTAACATTAAATTACTTTTATCGGTAAGAAACTGCAAAGTTTCCAACAAGGAGCCAATCAATGGAAAACTAGATCATTTTCTTAAAATCAAGTACAACCAAAATTTTATTATATCAAAATACATACCAACTATTTTGCCCTCTGTTACAGCATTTTTAATGTAACAGAATAACCATTAAGGTTTCTTCCTTTTTTATTATTTCTCTATTATTTATGTGGTTTTATTTGGATATGAGCCTTTGGATCTTGTATATATTTTATTTTTAATTTGAAGCATTTCTTTTTTAACTGAATATTTTTATTTGTGTCTCACTTTTCTTATCAAGTATTTCTTTTTGTTCATAATCCCCAGAATGGCTTCATGTAGTCCCATTTCTTTATTTATATTTTAACACATTTATAGATAGATGATAGATGATAGATAGATAGACAGACAGATAGATAGATAGATGATAGATAAGAAGCATAATTATTCTATCCCTTTGAAGTTCCCTTTTAGGTCCTGTGTTAATTACACAGCCTCAATTGACTGTCTAAAACGTCAATATTTTTATAACATATAAGCAAATAAGGCTATTACAAGTTAAGATTTCTTAGCTGTAGGTTCTCCTTTTGCTGCTATGAAAGTTTCATTATAATGGTAGTTCTCAAAGTGTGGTCCCGGGAGCAGAAGCATAAACATCCTTGAGGAATATTATTCTGCCATAAGAAAAGATGAAATAGTGCCATTTGTGACAACGTGGATGGGTCTTGAGATTATTATGCTAACTGAAATAAGTCAGACAGAAGAAGTCAAGAACCATATGATTTAATTGATATGTGGGATATAAAACTGAAAACAACAAAGGAACAAGACAGACAAATGAAGAAACAAACAATAACAATGAAGAAATAAACAGACAATAGTTTAGTGGTTACCAGAGGGTAAGGGTGGAAGAAGATGGTAGATGAAGATAAATAAAATCAAATATATGTTGATGGAAGGAGAACTGACTCTGGGTGGTGAACACATAATGCAATATATAGATGATGTATTACAGAATTGTACACTTGAAACCTAGGTAACTTTACTAACCATTGTCACCCCAATAAACTTTAATTAAAAAATAAAAACAAAATAAAACAAACAAAAACAAGCATCCTCAAGGAATGCCAATGTTTGCTCCCCCACCCCACTCACCTACTGTAAACTGTAAGGTGGGGTCCAGGAACCTGTGTTTGAATGAGCTTTCCATGTGATTCTGATGCACGCTAAAGTTGGAGAGCTACTGCATCACACAGACTATTTTTAAGGCTCTTGAGAGCATGAACAATGTATTTATATCACTCCCATGAGTGAACTATACTATGCCTGGCATGTAATGGGTACTTTGTAAATATTCCTTGCATGAATAAATTCATCGATTAGCTGATCATTTCTAGAATTAGTTTGTCATTGTCTTCTCCTGACTTCTCTCTTCTTCACCTTTATCATTCATAAAATTGAGATAATATTGTGAAAAGCCACTAAGTATGAACTGAACATGACTCTCACTGGGCTGTCACTGTTTTCTCAGCACAATACTCTCACAGTGTTACTTTTAAATTCTCCCTGATCAGTGTTTTTTCAGGATGCTTAAAACTAACTTACATACCATGCAGGAAGAACACAAAGAAACTGCAGGATATTGAACTGTAGAGCGCTGCATTACACATATATCATCATCACATTATCTTATTTCCCCCCATAATGCAAGCGAGGAAGTCTGTCGTCAGATAAGCAGTTAGCAGTTCCTGACACATTGTACCAAAATATAAAGCCAGGAAGATTAACCATGATATCTGAAACTGGAGGTATAAGTCTGTTCCACAAGTAGTATTTACCTGACCAGAGAATTATATAAGGAATATAGTTGTGTTTTTCCCTCAGAGAAAAGAGTATCTTCAAGAAGCCATAAAAAATACTGTATTTTTGTATTTCATGAAATAATTATGGATAAGATGGGGTTGCTGCAATTCTGTAATCAGCCATTCCTAAATTGGTGCCATCATAATTAATGTTTATTTGAAAATTCTCAGAAAGGAACGGAAGATGTGTCTCCAGTTTTGGAACAACCTGGTTATTCTCCTGGCTGCTCTTCAAGCACCTGAGCTAATGTCTATGTAAACCAGGTAATGCTAATGCATGCATATTAATAAAGGTCATATTTTACTGTTTTATTTTCTTTAAATACTAAATTCCTCCTTTTGACAGCATTATTAACTACAGATTCTTATTTTGGTAGCTCCAAACATAGCACTAGAGACTAGAAACCCCCTCCATCATTCTCCTAATGCCTCATCTCTCTAAGGTCCTTTGGATCACTGTTTCTAATAGTTTTAGCTGATGTGTTGGGAAAAGCCTGCCATAGTACAATGAGCTTTGTACTTGGATTCAGAAAACCTGGGTTTCGGGCCGGCTGAGTGGCTCAGTTGGTTAAGAGCTCCCTCTAGGGTTTGAGCTCTGAGCAACAGCGGTTCAAGTCCAGCCCGAGCTGAGCTGCCGCTGAGCTGCCAACAGGTGGCAGGATGGCTCAGCTAAAAAACAACAACAACAACAACAAAACATGTGGTCCCAGAAAACCTGGGTTTCAATCCTTTAGCTACTATTAAAGCCATCACTTCTCCTTTGAACTGCAATTTACACACTGTAAAGGAAAGATGATAGTGCAGGTTGGTGAAAGTGATATTTAAAAAATAAGTTGCCATTGCTGCTATTAAATAACAACAACAACAACCAGTAAATAACAAGTGTTGGCAAAGCTGTGGAAAAATTTAAACCCTTGTGCACTATTGGTGGGGATGTAAAATGATGCAGATGCTATGGAAAACACAATGGCAGTTCCTCAAAAAATTAAAAATAGAATTACCATATCATCCCTCAACCCTGCTTCTGGATGTAGACCCAGAAGAATCAAAATCAGTGTCTCAAAGAAATATTTGTACAGCCATATTCATAATAGTGTTATTCATAAAAGACAAGAGGTAGAAGCGACCCAAGTGTCCATGCACTGAGGGATGGAAAAACAACATTTGGTAGAGGCTTACAACGGAATATTATCCAGCCTCAAAAAGGAAGGAAATAACCTTGAAGACATTACATGAAGTGAAATAAGCTATTCACAAAAATACAAATACTGTATAATTTCACTTATATAAAGTATCAAGAGTAATCAAACTCATAAAAACAGAAAGTAGAATAGTTGTTCCAGGTGCTAAGGAGAGGATGAAGTAGAGAGTTGTTCAGTGGGTGTAGGGTTTCAGTTTTGCAGAGATGAAAAGTTTCTGGAGATTGGTTGCACAACAATGTGAATATACTTAACACTACTGAACTATACACTGAAAAATAGTTAAGAAATTAAAACAACAGTGAGATACCATTACACACATGTTAGAATTGCCCAAATCCAGAACACTGACAACACAAAATGCTGGTAATGGTGTGGAAAACAAGAACTCTCATTTATTGCTGATGGGGATGTACAATGATACAGCCAATTTGGAAGGCTATTTGGAGGTTTCTTACAAAACTAAACATACTCTTACCATATGATCCAGCAATTACAGTCATTACTCAAAAGAATTGAAAATGTATGTTCACACCAAAACTCATAAACAGATGTTTATACCAGCTTTATCCTTAATTTCTAAAACCTGTAAGCAAACAAGATGTTCTTCAATCTTGGATGGGAAAATGATGGTACATCCAGACAATGGAATATTATTCAGTGCTTAAAAGAAATCAGCTATCAAACCATGAAAACCCACAGAGGAACCTGAAATGGATATTATTATGTGAAAGAAACCAACCTGAAAAAGCTAAATACTGTATGATTTTAACTATATGACGTTCTGGAAAAGGCAACACTATAGAGACAGTAAAAAGATCCATGGTTTCTGGGCATGAGGAGGAGGAATGGATGAATAGTTGAAACACAGAGGATTTTTAGGGCAATGAAGCTCTTCTATATGATACTATAATTGTGATACATCATTATAAATAACATTATAAATTAGAATGTACAACACCAAGAGTAAACCCTAATGTAAACCATGCATTTGAATGATAATAGTGAATTGATGTAGATTTATCAATTGGAACAAATGTAACACTCTGGGGTGAAAGGGGAAATGTTGGCATTGGGGGAAGCTCTGCATGTTTTGGGTACAGGGGTATATAGGACATCTCAGTACCCTCTTCTCAGTGTTACTCTAAATCTAAAATTCCTCTAAAAATTGTCTTAAATTGAAAAAACATAGTTAAGATGAATGTTGTTATGTGTATTTTATCACAATTAAAAGTAAAATCAGTTGGCTTATAAAATTTAACTTATTGAAAGAAAAGACTCTGTGCCAGTTTGCTGTTTATTATTCCTCTTTCATATTATTATTCCCCAAAAAGTATAATAAAAATATAATAAAAGTACAGAACTCTAGATGTATCTATGTATAGTTTATTTATATGGAAAATCCAATGCAGCCTTGAAATGTTACAAACCTGCCTCTACTTAAATTGATTCCCAGGCTCTGCACTGGAGACATGAGCTAGTGGAGTATTTCTATAAAGAGAGAACATTTCTTTGATGGGGAAGAAGGGCTCTTTCTCTTTTCATCAACCTAGCCATTTCCTCTGCCAGTCTGAGGGAGTACATAGTATATAAAACTCAGCATTGAAAGCCGCTGAGAGGACAAAGTGGAGGGCCGTTGTAAGTAGCAGGCCCACATCAAATTGAAAAGATGCTAACACTCCCAGAGCTTACACAGTTATTTTCCAATATCATCATTGATACTCTGTTTCTATAACTGATGTTCATTGGTTTCTGCTAGTCCTAGATTTTTTTTAAAAAAATAGTATTTTGGAAATGTAGAGCAGTTGCACAATCAATACAACGCAAGTAAACTTGTTTTTGAAAGGAGAGCACCTCAGAAGTGTGGTGGAAGTAAAAAACAAAAGCTGACTCTGTTCTCAAGCAGAATTATACAT
>NW_017732931.1:24183-26096 GCF_001890085.2 Hipposideros armiger | reverse complement strand
TCTTTACTTCATCCTCCATCATGACAATTCTTCATGTCACACATCACTTCTGGTATGGCAATTTCTGTTAAATAAAAACATTATGGTGTGTCCTCATCCACTTTATTCACTGGATCCGGCTGGCACCGTGCAACTTCTGGCTCTTCCCCAAAGTCAAAATGACCATGAAAGGAAAACGTTTTGAATTGAGGATATTGAAGCAGCCCAGATAGTGCAACTAAAAACACTTACAAGAAACTATTAAACTGATACATGAATTCAGTAAAGTAGCAGGATACAAAGGTAATATTCAGAAATTGGTACATTTTTAATACCAATAACAAGCTATCATAAAAAGAAAGTAAGAAAACAATCTCATTTCAATTGCATTAAAAAAAATTACATAGGAAGAAATTTAACCAAGGTGGTAAAAGACCTGTACTTGGAAAACTATAAGACATTGAAGAAAGAAATTGAGAAGATTCAAATAAGTGGAATAATAAACTGTGCTCACTGATAGAAAGAATTATCATGGTAAAAATGTGCATACTACCCAAAGCAATCTATAGAGTCAATGCAATCCTTAACAAAATACCACACCCCAATGAATTTTAATTTAAAAAAACAAAAGAAAAAATACCAATACCATTTTTCACAGAACTAGAACAAGTAATCTTAAAATTCATATGGAACCACAAAAGACCCCAAATAGCCATGACAATCTCAAGAAGAAAGAACAAAGTAGGACGTATCATGCGGTCTGATATCAAACTATACTACAAGGTTATAGTAATCAAAACAGCATGATACTGGCATAAAAATACACACACAAAAATCAATGAAACAGAACAGAGATCCCAGAAATAAACCAATGCTGATATGGTCATTTAATCTACAAAGGCGGCAACAATATCCAATGGGGGAAAGATAGTCTATTCAATAAATGGTGCTGGGAAAACAGGACAGATATATGCAAAAAATGAAACTGGGCCACCTTCTTACTCCACATACAAGAATAAATTCAACATGAAGTAAAGACTTAAATGTAAGACCTGAAACCATAAAACTCTTAGGAGAAAACAGGCAGCAAACTCTCCAACACTGCCTTCAGTAATACTTTTTCTAATCTATCTCCTCAGGAAAGAGGAACAAAAGAAAAAATAAACAACTACATCAAACTAAAATTTTTTGTACAACAAAGGAAACCATCAACAAAATGAAAAGACAACCTACTGAATGAAAAAAGATATTTGTCAATGGTACACCTGACAAGGAGTTAATATCCAAAATTTATTGATAATGCATACAACTCAACACCAAAAAAACAAACAATTCAATTTAAAAATAGGCAGAGGACCTAAATAGACATTTGTCCAAAGAGGACATACACATGGCCAATAGACATACAAAAAGATGCTCAACATCACTAATCATCAGAGAAATGCAAATAAAAACCACAATGAGATACCACCTCACTCCTGTCAGGATGACCATCAACAACAAATCAATAAACAACAAGCATTGGCAAGGCTGTGGAGAAAAGGGAACCCTCGTGCACTGTTGGTGGGATTGCAAATTGATGCAGCTACTATGGAAGATGGTATGGAGTTTTGTCAAAAAATTAAAAATAGAATTACCTAATGACCCTGCAATTTCACTCCTGGGTATTTACCTGAAGAAATCCAAAACACTAATTTGAAAAGATATATGCACCCCTAATTTCACAGAAGCTCTATTTACAATAACCAAGTTATGGAAGCAACCAAAATGCCCATCATTAAACAATTAGATAAAGAAGATGTGGTACATATATATACTGGAAATATTATTCAGCTATTAAAAACTGAAATCTTGGACCAGCCAATTGGCTCAGTTGGTAAGAGCGCAAGCTCTGAACAACAGGGCTGCCAGTTCGAGTCCCACATGTGCCAGTA
>NW_017732931.1:0-22057 GCF_001890085.2 Hipposideros armiger | reverse complement strand
GTAGGTGGGTATTTTTAAACAATTCATGCATTCAGAAGAGTAAGGGAAAAAATTGTGAAAACTGCGAACAGACCCTAAATCCAGATTCCTAAACAGAGCTTCTTGCTTAATATTGTTCTGCATGCCCAAAAGACTTCCTGGTTTGCTTTGGGGTTTTTGCACTTCAGTTATTACATATCACAGAATTCTACAAAAAAAAAATCATCTTTTGGTTTACATCTTTCTTTAAAATATAAAATATCCCTTGAGAGGGTAAAGTGCTTTCCACTATTCACAGCTTAGTAAATATTAGTTTAATTTTATGTCCTCACTAACGGCCAGCTAGAATTAAGCTTGCTGAGGAGAGAAAAAGCATACCACTTGTAAGTGTGTGCTGACAGGAGACGTAGATGTTGAACTGAAGAGGACTTGGTACAGCAGAGAGGATGTAAGTCTGGGAACTACAAAAGGGTCCTGGAAGTCGAAGGAAGATGGGTCATAAAGGAAAGTAGTAGACACCACAAATACTGTGGGCTACTGAAAAGAGAACACGGTGAGAAAAAAATAATCTCATTTTATTCCCTTCATCTTCTTCTGTTCTTTCCTCTCCTTCCTTCTTTTTACTTCAAATACTAAAGCAAGTAATAGTACCACAAGTAATTATATATATAATGACCCAAACAAACTTTGGTTGAAGGTTCTCTCCTCTATCCCTCCACCCACAATAATGGACACCCCTGCCCACGCCCACGCCCCCTGCACCTCCCACAGTCAACCACACAATTATTTGTCCACTGCCCAGGATAAAGTTTGAGAAACCATTTATTGAAGACTATCAGGCAGAAAAACATTTGTCAATGCTCTTCTAGAAACTGAATGTTTATGTTTCCCCCACCCCAAAAGTCATATGTTGAAATCTAATCTCCAATGTGATGGTGGGACTTTTGGGAGGTGATTAAGTTATAAGGCTGAAGCTCTCATTAAAGGAATTAGAAACAGGGCCCCAGAGAACGCCCTTATCCCCCCCCCCCCCCCCCGCATGTCAGGTTATAGAGAAAAGGTGGTTGTCTATGACCTAGGAAGTAGGCCTTCACCAGGTACCAAATCTGCCAGCATCTTGATCTTGGACTTCCCAGCCACCAGACTGTGAAAAATAAAATTCTGTTGTTATAAGCCACCCAGTTCATGGTATGCATATGTTTTTATAGCAACCTGAATAGGCTAAGACAGACATGAAATCTACACTGGGGTGGAGAAAAGTACACCCCTGAGGAGCATACCTGACACATAATAGATGGCTGATGGGTTTGCCAATATGGAAGTGAAAGTCAAGAAGATAAGATGAATGCCAGAGCTTGTTGAGGGTAATACAAGGTGCAGCTGGGGGACCAGAAGAGAGAAGAGACATTGGGCAGGAAAGAGGAATATTAAAGTAGAAAGATAGTATGAAGAGGTCTAACAGGAAATGCTATTAATTTTCTGTTGTGTTCTGTGCAATCTGAGTCTTCTTCCCCAATTCTCTGCTATATCCGTAGGAAAATATCCATTTCTTGTTATTATAATAGAATTAGCCCTATTTTTCATAGATTAGAGAGTTGAGTGAGGTAAAACAAAGGCTTCCACGTGGGGACATGCAATATTCCACTTCATGTACAAAAGCATTTATGCTTGAAACAAAACAAAAAAAGAAAGGTAAGAAAGAAAATTGTTTTGATAGGGTGGTGACAATCTAAGTTTTTTTCTTTGCAATTATTTTTATCATGCTGTTTTGCAATACACAAGTATTTTGTTTCCAAGAGAAAACTTTGAATTCAAGCATACATACACTTGTCCAGTGTGGGTCACGCTCTGTTCTGGCCTGAGTCACATCACCTCTATCATAGATTCATGTTATGCTCCCCTGCAAGTTTTAGAGCTCTTCAGAACACAGGCCCCAGACTCAGGGATTCTGAGATGAGCCTTTGTGCATCCCAAAGACAAAGCAAGCCAGCCCAGAGCAGAGATGGCTATGCCTTATAAAATAGTAGCTGTGTAATTTAAGCAGGACAGCCAGGGATAGAAAACTCAGTATACACACCATCAAAAATGGTTGATAAAGTGAGCTAAATGAAAGAGTGACGTTTATTAGTAGTGTTTTCTTGGTTTTCCACATTCTAAGACTAGCTAGGAAGTATTTACTGAAAGCAGTAGAGCCTATATAAATATAGCTACTTAAAATAAATTTCATAAATCATTGAACAGTTTTTGACAACCAATTTACATTTATCTCACTCATACTTTTGCTTTTCCAGCTATTTCACTGCTTTCTTCCTCTTAGCATCTGTTGAAGCAAAAGTAGTTAAAGCATTCTCACAGGCAATGGTTTCTGTGAAAACAAGATCCAAAGGACCTAGGAAAAGCAGAGCTTAGGTAGCTTCTTATGTACACATTGGTTTCCCTTGCAACCTTTCTGATCCTAACCTCAATTCTTATAGTTAAATAAATGATATTAGTTGAAAATTTCACTGTCCATCTAGCCTACTCAGGTGAAGGAAGGATTATAACTTGAGTCTCCTAATGGAGGAAGATAAAAAATGTTTGAAGATCACAGGAATTTAAGAATATAGTTAACTGAGAGCCATATTGTCCAGATTCAAACCCAGTTCTTTCTGTTACAAACTGTATGACTGTGGACAAGTTACTTAACTTCCCTGTATCTCCATTTCCTCATTTATAAAGTCAGGATAATAAGTACCTGCTTTACAGTGTTGGATGAATTGAGGAAATGCATATAAAGTGCTTAGGACATTGCTTAACATAGAGTAAGCCCTAAATAAGCTTGATCATTGATATTGGAAGAATCAAATTAACTTTTGTGGAACTTCCAGAACTCTTATAGTGTGATTTACTTGATTGTCACTGGAAGGTAAGAAATGAGACTGCAGACAAGGGCTGTCTTTACTCTCACCATCCTTTGGAGGGCATTTCATTTTGTAAATGAAGGAACATAAAAGCTTATTAAAAATAGCAATGGTTCCTTAATAATAAAATAAACAAAAATTATAATTTACTTATGAGTCAATGAGATTAAATTATCAGTGTGAAAACAAGGGAAAACAGGAATAGAAGCTTCATTCCCTGTTAACCAAGTGAATTCTAGTGCTGCAAATGACTTTCCATTTATTGCACAACTATAGCAAGGGCATAAAACTTTAAAAACTTTCTAGTCTTGCATAACTTTAGGTTCAATCATAGTTAAAGGAAACAGAATAAATGTAGATACATGATTAAAACTGTGCAATAAGAAAAGAATGTTTAACAATAGAAAAATCACTCTTACCTGACAATTTAATATCTTATATAAAAGTGATGGAACTTAATGCCTGCAGTTAAGACAGCTGGGCAAGAGAAGCTGATATTGAACAATTACATGAAATGATACTTGGTAAACAGAAAACCAAAGAATGCAAATGTTCCATTGCTGATAATTTGATACTGTAGTAAGAGGTAAAAAATATACCGTATTTGCCGGCGTATAAGATGACTCGGCGTATAAGAAGACCCCCTAACATTTCCACTCAAAATACAGAGTTTGTTATATGGTCGGCTGTGTGCGATTTTGCGAGTGTGGTAAAATCGCATAACAGCAAAATCGCATAACAGCCGAGCATACACCCAGCAGCGCTGCTGATGCCTGAACGGTATGTGGAATGAAGTGGGCGGGCATCAGGAGGCCACTATGGCACGGGGCAAGCACTATGGGCAGTCTATCTGAAGTGTACCTGGCGTATAAGATGACCCCCCACTTGGAGGCATATTTTTCAGCGCCAAAAAATCGTCTTATACGCCGGCAAATACGGTAAGAGGGGAAAACTGGGAGAAATGTGAGGAATTGCTGAAATAGAACTATGGCTTAGGAATATGAAGTTGCTTTCAAAAAGCTCCAGAAATTTGTCACACAACCTGAATTCCCAACTATTGCTTAATATCAACTTGGGATGAAATAACATTATTACGTTAGCAAAGACGGATAGTCTCTGCAGCTTCAAGCTTTCTTGCTTTTCTTGCTAATGACAAACTCACAGGACTTCTGGTTTAAGGGGATGACAAAACCAAAACGCATGGGAAAATTACCAAGTTTAATCTTATGATGCACTTATGACTACATTTCCTGATTCGTGGTTGCTGACTTCTGAGTGGTCATTGGAAGAACCACTACCACTGGACTCCTACTCACTAAGATGTATTGTTGAATGTGATACTTTAATCCCCCACTGCTTATGTGATCTACAGCTCATGTCTCTTGCCTAGAAATGAGAGACAATGGCAACCCTTCACTCAAGAAGGACACTTATGCAAACCATTCATGAAGATCTAATCAGTGAAGAACAAGTATCTGTTTTTCCTTAAAATGGGTTGAAATCCCTCAGGAGAATGTTATCTCTAGAGCATTTCCTTATAAGGAGTCCTATAGACATTTGATCACCATTTTGAGACATATTACAAGCCACTGTAATATTTGTTGTTAATTTTTAAAAAATACAAAATGATGAAAATAATTGGTTGTAGTCACATTCAAATAATTTGAATTATGTTCTTAATCTCCAAATTGATTTGAATTAAATGATGTTTTTTGGTTAAGAATTACAAGTGTAGTATTATAATAGAGTCGATTTTAGTCAAAATATCTTAATAAGAAAATCTAAAAGTTAAAGATAAGCAAAATAATAAAAACATCTAAATACCAGAAAAGACTTCTCTTTAGTTTAATCTCATGTTGATGTTTTAAAGGTACATAATACTTTTATGTTTCTGAGCTATTTATTAATCAATACTTCTTTATTTAATTTTTTGCCTCTTTTAACTTAAAATAAACTTTTAAAAGTAGTATTTTAGACTTAAACATTTTCTATTCTCACATTTTTGCAATTCTTTAATCTGTGCTCAGAGTTAAGAAACCTTTGAAAACGTTTCACACCTTGAATGGTAGCATTGTCCTTATTTACAAAAGGTCTTTACTCTAAGATAATCAATAATAGAATTGTATTTGTGAGGACCCAGGAACCAGAGTGCCAATAAGTAAATTTGCATTTTCTACAATTCATTATAGTTTAAGGAGGGCTAGTAAAATTTTTTTTTCTAAAATAAGCTAAAAAATGATTAATAATAGTATGGGTTTATTCTATCCTATGGTTCATAGCTTTATTCTGAGCCAAATATTTTTAATTTAAATCTATATCATTATAAAAAGACAATTGTAATTGGTGCTATGCTGAGAGTACGGAAGGAAAAGGTGGTTGCCAGGGCACAAAAGCAACTGACTGGACACGTATGGTTCTTAGCTACTTTATGATACTATTGAGTGCATGACGACACACACAGAAGAGCATACACAGAGGGTGCCATGATGTATGTGCAAGAGCTCATTGACCGTTGCCATGGAAGCAGCCATTAATGGCATATAGGGAACAGAAGCACATAAAAAGAGATGACTGTGCCACATATACTGAAAACAGAAACCTATGAAATCCTCTCCTCTCATTAACCATCACTATAGAGACAGCCTTTAAAAGCCCATAAGAGATGGAAATTAGATTCTGGTTTAAACACACAACACACACACACACACACACACACACACACACACACACACACACACACAGGCACACACCTTTAAAAGGTGACTATCAGCATGAAAAATATTTAAGGTCAATTTTATAAGCTGTTTTCAGAACAATTACTAGCATGTAGCATTGAAAATCCCCTTAGACACATAGAAAATATTGACATTATTTAACAACGATCAATAGTTTCCTTTTTTCCTACCCTGGTATTCATTTCAAAAAGTTACCAGACCCATCCTATTTTATCTCTAAATTGTATGCCAAATTCCAATACCACTGGATCCCATTAACAAGTCAAACTTCCAAGTAATAAATACAATCCCCTGCTGCACAAAAGTTCTTAAAGACCTTGAAACACTGATGTTTGGCAAGTAGATGTATTTCAAGTTTTATCAGCTCTTTATACCTTGGGTAAGTATTTTTCAGTGATGCATTATTAATGAGGATCCTCAGCACCCTGTTACGTAAAAACAACAGCCAAGCTTAAACCTGCTGCTTATAAGGCAAAAGGGAATTGTCCCTTAAATGATTTTCTTCTGCTTCTTTTCACATGATAGTAGTTTTCCCTGATTCAATTACCAGTATAACCATCATCTCTTGAATGCTCTTCAATGTTTCATTTGTTCTAACCTCCTGCTATGTGTAGTAGCAGGGGTCGGCAAATGGCGGCTCACGAGCCACATGCGGCTCTTCAGGTACGTACAAGTCCAGCAACCATCTAACACCATACCATGCTGTCACAATACTATTCACTATATTTTCTATGCTGTATATTACATCACCAAGACGTATTTGTTTTATACCTGGAAATTTGAACCTCTTATTCACCTTCACTTCCCACCTTTTCTAATTTTTCAATTACAGTTGACATTTGCTATTATTTTATATTAATTTCAGATGTAGAGCATTGTGGTTAGACATTTATATAATTTAAAAAGTGATCCCTCTGACTAGTCTAGTACTCACCTGGCACTATATATAGTTATTACCATATCATTGACTATATTCCCTATGCTTTACTTTACATCCTCATGACTATGTTGTAACTACCAATTTGTAATTTTTCAATTTCTTCTCCCTTTTCACTCACCTCCAAAGCCCCTCCTGTCTGGCAACTATCAAAACGTTCTCTGTATCTATGAGTTTGTTTCTGTTTGTTTGTTTTTTTCTTTTGTCCACTTATATGTGAAAGGATATGACATTTGTCTTTCTCTGTCTGACTTATTACATTCAGCACAATGTTCATCTGCATTGTTAAAACATTTTTTATTTTGATGTTTTCCTTTATCAGGAAAAAAATTTCATTTTCTTATAATAGGGAAAAAAATTACTTCCCCAACCTCATTTGCTGCTAAATCTTCCCTGCCCACTATTATATCCATCTGTTTGAAATACTATTGGGTTTTTTCTTCACCTTTGTCAGATTCATAATCACTTTTCAAGACCAACTCAAATGTCCTATATGAAGTTCTCATTAACAACAACATTTGAGTCACTCATTGCATTGCGATCCCCTAGGTCTTCCTCCACACTTGTTTCTAAACACGTAACATCTTCTATTTTAGTTTATCTCATATATGTCTGTATCTCCTTCTAGATTGTGAGATCTTTAAGGGTAAATATCATGTTGTTTTAGCTTTATATTTCCAAGATTGGCAAAGTATCTTGTACAAAATAAATGCCATATAAACATTTAATGAAAACATAAACCAGCACTGAGGTTAAGACCATAGGAAGAGAGGTAAGACCTAGAAGGTAAGAAAAATACTCCTTCCTCTGAAACAGGCAGAAAGGAAATTATAAGTATATAGTGAGTATTGCTCCTTCATGAAGAAGCTTTCACCATTTCAAAGGTAAGTTAAAAATTTTTGGAAAGAAAATTCATTCAGATGATTATGAGTTTGTGTTCAAGGTATTGATAAATTTAGTTTGGCCAAACTACAAATAGATTTCACAAGATAGTCTCCAAGGAACCAAAAATAAACACAGGGGGATGTATGATTCAGAAAAGTAGAGAATCGTTCAATGGGGGTGATTAACATCACATCCATCGTCAGACCAGGCTGTCCTGAGGAAGAATACACTCAGCTTAATCCCATTTTAGCACCAGGGTTAAGAAACAGGAGTCTATGAAATCTTAAATGCTTGTAATATCCAAATATACAAGTATCTCTTTCTTCTACAAGGGCACTGAACAGAGTTTTCACTTTGGCCAAAATATGTGGGTAGGTAAGGAAGATTTTAGATAAACTAGCTCTTATTTCTCAAGCTAGCGAGCAATCGTAAAACTGTGTCCATGTTCTGATCAAAGTCAGCAGAGTATGAGAGTATACACACACAGATTCTTGCTTATGTTCCACTTCTCCCGACCCCTTCATATTTTCCCTCATCTGTAAGCCAATCTGTCTTCAGGTATGTGCTAATATCATTAATTAGTTTCCACCTTCTTTCACAGTTAATCATATTTTAAATATTTTTCTAGGCCCAATTATTCCAAATTTGACCAATAAAATATCCATAGATTTGCTAATTTAATCAATGATATGACTGTTTTAGTAATTTAGCTCTTAGAATTTCACTTTCTTCTTCCTGGTTCTGAAATCATCTCACTCTAGGTTTCAACACTGCCTCTAATACCCAGTAGGTTACATTACTTGTATCTGTACAAGCCTACTATTGGAAACCTTTGTGAAGACTACAGATGGACAATAGTATGGCCCTTATGCAACTCTTATAACCATTACCCACAATCAGTCAACTCCATATTTCTGAAGGAGAAGACTTGTGCAAAATTTGGCCTTGTCCAAATTAGGCAGCTTATTTAACAAGTGTAGACATGTAAACATTACTTGAGGTCATCATTAATTCCAAAATTTATTTGTTCAGCTTGGACCTTCTAACCCTTGGAACTTTCTGTGTCCTGGAGACAATGTTTTCTGTGGCTCCAGATAAGGTAGCAGACTTTTATAATGTATTAGCTATAAGAGCTAAAAAAGATAAGTTCTTTTTAAAAGCCAAACATCATTTCCCTTGGAGTGATCCTTGATCCTCTCCCTTTTCTACAGCCCACATTTAATCTTCAGGCAATCTTAATGGCTCTGCCTTCAAAATATATTCAAAGCCTGACCATTTCTTACTTCCCCTGTTCCACAGTGCTAGAATTGAACTAGGCTGCCATGAATTATTACACTCTAGCTTACTACAATCACCTCCAAACTGCTGTTGTTCTGTCCATTGCCGTTATAGTCTATCCTCAACACAGAAGCCGCAGAGATCATTTTAAAACATGAGGAGGGCCGGTTGAGTGGCACACTGGTTAAGAGCTGGCTTGGGATGCCAGCTCTGAGCAGCAGGGCCCCGGTTCGGATCCCACATGAGGGCCAGTGACATTGTCCTCTACAGCTAAGATAGTGAACGATAGTGAACAACAGCTCGACCTGGAGCTGAGCTACCGTGAATTGACAGCGACGCTGTAGGCTGCAGCCCCTGCTGCAGTGGGCTTCTGTAAACTGCCGTGTGTGGCCAGCAGCCATCATGAGTGGCCGGCAGCCATCGTGAGTGGCTGGCAGCCAGTGTGAGTTGCCCAAAGCCACTGTGAGCAGCCGTTCAGAGACCGGCGGCTGATCTGCCTCACCCGGGAAGAGCGCAATGATAATGCCAACATGGGCCAGTGAAGCGACATCCTCCACAACTAGACTGAAGAACAAAAGGACAGCAACTTGTCTGTTCCCCTTCCCTGATTCCCCAATGCTGTTCTCCTCCCCCAATTCCCCAATAAAAATCTTTAAAAAAAAAACATTAGGAGATTCCAGTTAAGATGGTGCAGTAGGTAAACTCTGTGCTTTCCTCCTCTCATGACCACATCAAAGTCACAACTAAACTACAGAATAACCATCATTGAGAATCACCTGAAATATTGCTAACTGAAACCCTCCAACTAAGGATACAGAAGAAGCCACCTCAAGACTAGTAAGATGGGCAAAGATGCGGGATGGGTGGGTACCACACCCACAGGTGACCATTAAAAATCAGGAGGGATATGGCTGCGGAAATCTTCCCCTGAGGAGTGAGGGGCCCCAGCCCCACACCAGGTCCCCATCTCAGGGTTCCAGTGCTGGAGAAAGAAGTCCCCATAACTTCTGGCTATGAAAACAAGTGGAGATTGTGGCTGAGTGCGACACAGCGTAGCTGGAGTCCCAGGTGCTCCTCTTAAAGGGCCCATGCACAGACTTACTCACTGATAGATTCACTGGCTCTGAGCTCCAGCACTGGGGCAGCAGCTAGAGAGATGACAGGGACATATAGGGAGGAACTGAGTTGTCTGGCTTCAGGATGAGGCCTGGAGGGGCAACTTTCTCCCAGTCAGAGGAGCTGACAGAAGCCATTATTTCTTTATTGAGCCCCTCCCTGCCCTGTGTGCAGACTCAGGCAGCCACCATATCTGAGTCTCCATCAACTTGACTAAAACCATTGGCTCTGCCCTCATGATTCTGAGACCATGCCCCACTCAACTTTGGGCACATCCATGATACTTCCATTGGCTTTTTCATACACACTGCCTGCATTGGCTGATGCTGCAGACTTTCCTAAAGTCTCTCAAAGGTTTCCAGCTTGGCCATGGTTTACAGCTTGGCCTCTCTAAAACATTGCAGGTGGTGGAAATCTGCAGATTGCTTTGTGGCTCATGCCAGGTATCCCTGGGCAGTGCACAGGTTGTGACTGAACTTGGTCTACAGTGGGGGTCCCCTTCCAAATGCCCCTAAGGCTGGCACACCCATTGGCCAGCTTCAAATTGAGCTGAAGCATCACCCGGTCACCTCTAAGGATAACACATCCAAAGGGCACACTGGGCAGGCAGCAGACCCTGCTAAAGTGAATCCTGCTCAATAGGATTAGTCCCTTCACAAGAGCTGTTTCACAGTAGTTATACCCAGCCCTCACAACCAATGCACCTGATGGTCAATACCTCCCACTGATGTGCAAACAGCAACCAAGACTCAACTACCACATGAGGGTACACACAACCCACACAAGGGACACACCTGAAGAACCTGGCTCTAGTGAACAGGGAGAGTTCACTACAACACACCTACCACATAAGGCCACTCTACTAAAACTGGGAGACATAGGAGCTGTACCTAAAATGTAGAAGCAAACACAGGAAGGCAGCCAAATGGAAGGACAAAAAAACATGTCCCAAATGAAAGAACTGAACAAAGTTCCAGAAAAAGAACTAAACAAATGGAATAAGCAATCTATCAGATGCAAAGTTCAAACACTGGTTATAAGGATGCTCAATGACCTCATGAAGAACTTCAACTAAGAGATAGGAAACATAAAAATGGAGAAAGAAAACATAAAAAATTACTAATCAGAAATAAGAATACAATAATGGAAATGAAGAATACATTACAGGGAATCAACAATAGATTAGGTGAAGCAGAGGATGGAATCATCAATTTAGAAGGCAAGGTAGCAGAAAACACCCAAACAGAATAGAAAAAAAAAAGAATCCAAAAAAATAAGGAGAGTTTAAGGGGCTTCTGGGACAATATCAAGCGTACCAACATTTTTATTGTAGAAGTACCAGAAGGAGAAGAGAGAGAGAAAGGAATTGAAAACTTATTTGAAGAAATAATGATGGAAAACTTCCCTAACCTGGTAAAGGACATAAGACATACAAGCTCAGGAAGCCCAGAGAGTCCCAAACAAGATGAACCCAAACAGACCCACACCAAGATACATTATTATTAAAATGCCAAAGGTTAAAAATATAGTAGAAACTTAAAAGCAGGAAGAAAAAAAGCAGTTAATTACTTACAATGGAATTACCATAGACAGTAGGCTGATTTCTCCACAGAAACTTTGCAGGCCAGAAGAGATTGGCACAAAATATTCAAAGTGATGAAAAGCAAGGACCTACAACCAAGATTACTCTACCCAGCAAAGCTATCATTTAGAATTGAAGGACAAATAAAGAGATCACAGACAAGAAAAATACTAAAGTAGTTCATCACCACCAAACCAATATGACAAAAAATCTTAGAGGGACTTTTTTAAGACAGAAAAAAAAATAATAATTATGAATAATAAAATGTCAATAACTACATATCTATCAACAATTACTTTAAATGTAAAAGGATTAAATGCCCCCAATCAAAAGACATAGGGTGGCTGAATGAATAAGAAAACAAAACCCTTACATATGCTGCCTACAGGAGACTCATTTCAGATTAAAAGACACACACGGACTGAAAGTGAAGAGATGGAAAAGTTATCTCATGAAAATGGAAACAAACAAAAAAAGAAATAACTGAAGTAGCAATACTTATACCAGATAAAATAGACTTTAAAAAAAAGGCTATAACAAGAGAAAAAAAGGACCCAGTAATCCAGCTTCTGGATATTTATCTGAAAAAAACCAAAATACTACTTTAAGGGGACATGTACATCCATATGTTCATTGCAGCATTATTTACAATAGCCAAGATATGAAGGCAACCTGGGTTTCCCTGAATGGAAGAATGGATAAAGAAAAGGTGGTACTTATACACAATAGAATATTACTCAACCTTTAGAAAGAATGAAATCTTTCCATCTGTGACAATATGGATGGACCTGAAGGGTATTGTGCTGAGTGTAGTAAGTTAGGCAGCAAAAAATCAAATATCATATAAGTGGAATCTAAAGAAAAAAATAGACAAACAAAACAGAAACAAATAGATACAGAGACTATTTTGATGGTTGCCAGATGGGAGGGTGATTGGGGGTGGGTGTAAAAGGGGAAGAGATTAAGAAATACAAATTGGTTGTTACACCGTAGTCATGGGAATGTAGGGTGTAGCATAAGGAATATCATCAATAATATTATAATAACTATGTATGGTGTCTGATGGGTACTAGATTTATTGAGGTGATAGATGGGAGAGGAGTTGGGGGCAGAGTGAAAAAGGATTAAGAAGTACAAGTTGGAAGTTACAAAATAGTCATGGGGATGTCAAGTAAAGCATAAGAAATATAGTCAATGATACAGTAATAACTATGTATAGTGCCAGGAGGGTACTAAGCTAGTCAGGAAAATCACTTCTTAAATTATATGAATGTCTAACCTCTATGCTGGACACCTGTTGTAATGTACAGCATAGGGAATATAATCAATAATATTGTGATAGCGTGGTATCGTATCAGATGGTTGCTGTACTTATCATGGTGATCACTTCTTTAGGTATATAAGTGTTGAATAACTACGGGGTACATCTGAAAGTAATATAATATTATTTGTTAGGTATATTTAATAAAAAATCTTTAAGGGCCGGCTGAGTGGCTCAGTTGGTTAAGAGCTTGCTCAGGAGTGCAAGCTCTAAGCAATAGGGTTGCCGGTTCGATTCCCACATGGACCAGTGAGCTGCACCTAAGCTGAGCTGCTGCTGAGTTGCCAACCGGTGGCAGGATGGCTCAGCTGGTGAGAGTACTTGCTCCTAACAACAAGGTTGCCTGTTCGAGGTGGTGGGCTAGGCCCACCTGCAGCTAAGACTGAACTCAGCACCTTAAGTTGAGCTGCTGCCCAGATGGCTCAGTGAATAGAGCATGTGCTCTTAACAACAAGGCTGCTGGTTCAACTCCCACGTGGGATGGTGGCTATACCCATCCGCAATTAATTGAACACAGCACCTTGAGTTGAGCGGTGTGACTGGACTTGGAGTTGAGCTTGTTGCGCCCTCCACAACTAAGATTGAAGGACAACTTGGCTGTTCCCCTTCCCCAATTCCCCAACACTGTTCCCCTCTCCTCCCAATTCCCCAATAAAATATTTTTTTAATCTTTAAAAAAATAAAACTAAATCAATTTTTTAAATAATTAATAATAAAACATTAGTCTGTTCTTTGCTCAAATCATTTCTTCAATAAAGCTACATGACCATCCTATTTTAATGGAAACATTACCTTCTTCCTGGCAATATTTTAGTTGCTTATGCTGCTGTGCCTCTCTGTCTCCTAACACTTATTATCCTCTAATAAGCTAAATAATTAGCTTATTTATTATGCTTATTATTTATTGCTTATCCATCATCTCTACAATATAAGCTCTTTAAGAGCAGCTATCTTTGTCTATTTTGTGCAATGATATATCCCAATCACCTAGAACAATGTCTGGCACATAGTAAGTATACAACAAATATTTGTTGAATGAAAAGATGAATGAATTGCTAATAGAGAAATATTTCTGTTATCAGCTGAATCAGTTAAGGATTTAGAGTTCAGATGCATATAACAGAAACATGACCACTGTGAATAATTTTTCTGATGTAAAGTAAACAGTCTTAGTACATTTTTTATTTACCTTTGAACCCAATTACATGGGGCGCCTTCCTCATGTCCTCAGTGCAGCTGCTTTACTTTCAGGCACTGTCCTCCGGGTCTGAGCCATTCCTGGACTCCCTGTGTAATGACTTATGATTATAATTCATTGGCCAGAACTGAAACACATGGCTATTCATAGCTGCAAAGAAAACTGTGAAGTGTCCATGTTTTTAAATGGACACATTGAAATCCTTACAGAAGATTAGAGTTAACATATGTAAATGCTTAAAACAATTCATGGCATAAGTAAACAACATGTACATGTTAGCCATTTACTGTCACTTCTGTCTTTTATTTTTTAAATTCTGAAATTGTGTTCTGTGACTACTTAGCCAATGAGAAAACTAATGTATTAGAATATGATTACATGAAATTTATATAATTAAAATATTAAAGCATTTTATTTTTAAGTAATAGAATGATTAAAATAGCTTAAATGAATTCGCTTTAAAGAACAAAACTGACAATAAGATCTTGGAGTTTCATTATGCAAAAAAAAACAACCTACCAATTAAATGTTACTTTATTCTGAATCAGGTTCCATTTCACATAGATAAAATCATAGTTAAGTATGTTTTCCCAAATATTGCTGAATCATTTATGTCTAAAGGCCTGTTATGTGCCAAACACTGTTTTTCTCACTACTATACACTCCGTGAATAAAGCAATAAATGAGCAAAATGTATTCCCAGAGTTTACATCCTAACAATGATGCAGATAACATGGGGTTTATATATATTTTTTAAATGTGTATAATCTCAACTCACCAAATGATTTTCTAAATAATACCTAAATAATAGGACACTGTTCTAAACAACTTATTTAAAAATAAGTTTCTTTGGATCATAAAACTTAAGAAAGAACATCATTCTTCTTCATTTTTACATTATAAGCAGGCTATTTTTTTCCATATTTGCATAGTACATTTTTATTTTTTTGCTAGTTCTTAAGGAAGTTGTTTTGTTTTATTTTTCTATTTGATGTACTATTCCTAACATGAATTTATTTTATTTCATTCATGCCTGTAAACATTTAAAACAGAACTAGATAAATTATTTGTCAAATTATTTTGCAGAGTCACAGATATTAAGTAAAATTCCTTTATATTACTCCCAGATATATATAGGATGAGTTTAGCAAATGAGAAAAAAATTGAAAAAGATCACTATGTATACACTTAAGATGTCACTACCTTTAGAATTAGTTCCTATCTAAAACCATTTTCTATCTCAGGTTAAAAGTCTCTGTAACATGAAGCAAACATTTGGGAAGGAGATAAGCAATAATTTCAGAAATCCTATGGAAATTCTGCTGGAGGACGGTCCTTACAAAGGTCTGTTGCCTGGCTCTCAGGGATTCAAGGTCACTTCTTGGTCCCCACTCCTACCCCACGCTCCCTGGGCGTCACTTCTAACACAACAGCCTTTACCTTGGGCTCAGTCACTTCAGGCCTGAAAATTGTGTCTCCTGATTACAGGCCTGTTTGGTGCAGATGGAAGGAGCTGTCTCTGCCCTCTTTACACTTCTGAACTAAATGCTTACTGTTTCTACTTATTATTTTTCACTTTGCTCATCATAAAAACAAAAAGGTTTAAAAAAAGAATCAATCAAAAAAACCAGAGTGAGTCTAATGGCCCAATTAGATTATGTCGTCAGACTTAAATTTTGAAATAATATGTCAGAAAATCTGAAGAACTGGTTAACCTATTACCTTTTCCCCAAAATGTTCATAAAATTGCAGTGTCATAATTATAAATCCTAAGCCTTTCATACAAAGAGTTCAACCTCACTAAAAATGCTGTAAATAGCCACAATTCTTTTTTTCTTTTGTCTAATACAGTCAATGCCTAAATAATATGTACCTGTCTAGTCTGGAAGTGGAGATAATCTTTGAAATATATTATAAGTTTTTGGTACTGAATAGTGTGTGTGTGTGTGTGTGTGTGTGTAAGGGTAATTGAAAACTATTAGAAATAATAAGAAATTTCATAAGTCCATGGGTTACACAATTGACAGTAAAAATAAATAGCTTTCCAATATTCAAGCAATAATCAGAACAAAACTATACTGTAAGAACATTACGTTGGTAATCACACTGCAATATATAAATGTATTATATTAACACCTTGTACACCTTAAACCCACACATGTTATATGCCAATTATATTACAATTTTAAAAAGAATTAAAGCACACCGGGAGCCAGCATAAGCGGCTGGCAGCTGGTGTGAGCTGCCAAGAACCGCTGTGAGCAGCCATCCAGAGGCCGGAGACCAATCTGCCTCACCCGGGAAGAGCGCAATGATAATACCAACATGGGCCAGTGAAGCGACGTCCTCCACAACTAGACTGAAGAACAAAACGACAGCAACTTGTCTGTTCCCCTTCCCCCAATTCCCCAGCACTGTTCCTCTCCACCAACTCTCCAATAAAATCTTTAAAAATAAAAAAGAGAATTAAAGCACAATACATAAAGACATTTTCTTTATGTTAAAGTTGTATTTCAAATCAATGTGGAAAAGCTTCTACATAGTGAAAACTGATCTATCACTATAAACAACATCAAACAATACATAAGCAAAAATATTTGTAACATATGAAAAAGGATTAATTTTCTTAATTTATAGGGAACTCATGCAAATCAATAAGAAAAAGGTGACCATTTTGTGAGAGAGAAAAAAGAGGACTAAATCTAATTTTTTGTTTTTTACCGGAAGAAAGCAGAAAACGGTGCCTACTACCTCTGGCGATATAATAAAAGAGACTGAGATTGTGAGTGAAGCTGTTTGGAGGGAGATGGGAAAGGAAGGCTTTCACCTTTCAGTTTGTATCTTTCTCTACAGCATGGATTTTCCTAATCACATTCAAGTATTTACGTATTTAATATGTTAACATATTATTACCTGGGTGATAAAACTTTAAACCAATATTTGTTGTCATTATTATACTTATTATCTATATTAATAATAAGCCCAAATTAGTATTTTAATATTTTAAAGAACTTGCTTTATATTGTCTGTAATTTACTCTAGGTTAATCCAGCATAGATAGTGAGATATATGAGTTTCAGTTTAATTTTATCCTAGGAGCACATAATTATCATGTGTAGTGTCCTAATCAGAAATACATACTTCATGGGTGGTTAGTTAGCTTTGAATAACTCTAACCAAAGCCTATAACCCAGAGGCTATTACACCAGCCTTTCAAGTATCTTTTATCTCCAGCCAGCAACAGGCTTTAATAGATGTTAGAAGTGATTTTTCACTGGCAGAATGAATGATGTTTAAGATGTATTGAATTGGCTAGAAATGTAGTATAGATTTTCCCACTTTTGAATGAATAGCCTAGTATCTAGGCAGCCCAATATCTTACACCCTTTAGAATAAAGCCCTGGTTTAGGTTTATGAATAAATTATTTCCCTGCCTAATGGAAGATTTGGACTCTAACGAAAGTGTTAGCAATATTTGACATTAAAATATAGTTACATTCATCTGTGTTAAACCTTGTATGCAAGATTCTGTCAGAGTGCCTAAAATGAAGCAATTTACAGAGCACTTTGTATAACTTTTCTCCAATAAACATTGTCATGTAATGTTCATATGTGTGGCAATTGGTCTTGCTTTCACTGTAACATATCTCATGGTGAACTTATAGGGGAGAAGACCTATAGCCCTCACCTAACTTTTATTGGAGGTCACTCCACATATCTACACAAAAACCTAATTATTATGAATGACCAAATTACCTAAGGTCATTTTGCAATAAATTTATAATAGAAATGATATGGGAAAAGCTTTGGGAGAAAGCTTGGAAACAATCTCAGCATGGTATCTTCCTTTCCAATTATTATACATAGTCTCCAGAAAAGTAGAATTTGAAATGTAAGATGAAAAAAATTTTTTTTTCTTCCAGAAATTTCATAGTATTAGGCTTTACACTTAGGTTTATAATCATTTTTTACACTATTTAGCCATTCACTATTATTTTACATTAATTTCATGTGTACAACATAGTAGTTAGACATTCATATAATTTAAGAAGTGATCCAGGGCACACAGTTATCTCAGTTGGTTAGAGCGCAGTTCTCATAACACCAAGGTTGCCAGTTCAATCCCCACGTCCATCTCAACTAGATTGAAACAACTACTTGACTTGGAGGTGATGGGTCCTGGGAAAACAAACAGTTCCCCAATTTAAGAAAATTTAAAAAAACAAGTGATCTCCCCAACTAGTCTAGTACCCACCTGGCACTATACATAGTTATTACCATATTATTGACTATATTCCCTATGTTTTACTCTACATCCCATGACTGTTTTGTAACTACCAATTTGTACTTCTTAATCCCTTCACTTTTTATACCTTGCCCCAATTCTCCTCCCATCTGTCGCCCCAATAATTCTAGTAACCATCTGACATCATACATAGTTATTACAATATTGTGACTATATTCCTTATGCTATACCCTACATGCCCATGACCACTTTGTAATAACAATTTGTACTTCTTAATATCTTCCCTTTTTTCACCCACCCCCAATCCCCTCAAATCTGACAACCATCAGAATGTTCTCTGTAATTCTGAGTTTGTTTCTATTTTGTTTGTTTCTTTGTTTTATTCTTTAAATTCCACATGCAAGCGAAACCACATTGCATCTGTCTTTCTCTGTCTGACATACTCCAGGTCCATTCATGCCACCACACATAGCAAGAACCCATTCCCATCTATGTACCACCTCCTCTTCATCCAATTATCCATCAGCAGTCACCCAGGCTTCCTCTACATTCTGCTCATTGTAAATGATGCTGCAATGAGCAGCTTTGCACACGTCCCCTTGAAGTAGGGTTTTGGGTTTCCTTGGATAAATGTCCAAAAGTGGGATTACTGGTCTTTTTTTGTCTCTTGTTATAGACTTTATTTAAAAGTCTATTTTGTCTGGTATAAGTATTGCTATTTCAGTTATTTCTTTTTTGTTTGTTTCATTTTCATGAAATATTACTTTCAGTCTGTGTGTGCCTTTTGATCTGAAGTGAGTCTCCTGTAGGCAACATATGTAAAGGTCTTGTTTTCTTATCCATTCAGCCACCCTATTTGTTGCAAGAGAATTTAATCCTCTTACATTTAAAGTAATTGTTGATTTATATGTAGTAATTGACATTTTATCATTCATAATTTTTATCTTTTTTTTTTTTCATCTTAAAGAACTCCCTCTAAGATTCCTTGTAATACTGGTTTGGTGGTGATGAACTCCTTTAGTTTTTTCTTGTCTGGGAAGCTCTTTATCTGTCCTTCAATTTTAAGTGATAGCTTTGCTGGGTAGAATAATCTTGGTTGTAGTTCCTTGCTTTTCATCACTTTGAATATTTCATGCCATTCCCTTCAGGCCTACAAAGTTTCTGTTGAGAAATCAGCTGACAATCTTATGGGAGCTCCCTTGTAATAAACTAACTGCACTTTTCTTGCTGCTTTTAAGGTTTTCTCTATGTTTTTAACCTTTGGCATTTTAATTATAATGTATCTTGGTGTGGGCCTGTTTGGGTTCATCTTGTTTGGGACACTCTGTACTTTCTTAGCATGTATATCTATTTCCTTCACCAGGTTAGGGAAGGTTTCCATCATTATTTCTTCAAATAGGTTTTCAATACCTTGCTCTCTCTCTTCTCCTTCTGGTACCCCTATTATACAAATGTTGATATGCTTGATGTTGTCCAGATGCCCCTTAAACTATCTTCATGTTTTTGGATTCCTTTTTCTTTTTGCTGTTCTGATTGTGTGCTTTCTGCTATCTTGTCTTCTAAATCACTGATTCCATCCTCTGTTTCATCTAATCTACTGTTGATGCTCTCTAATGTATTCTTCCTTTGTGTTATTAAATTCTTTATTTTTAACTGGTTCTTTTTTATGTTTTCTAGCTCCATTTTTATGTTTCATATCTTTTTGTTGAAGCTCTCCCTGAGATTATGACCATCCATATAACCAGTGTTTTGAACTCTGCATTTGTGGATTACTTGTCTCCGTTTTGTTTAGCTCTTTTTCTGGAGCTTTGTTCTGTTGGTTTTATTATTGTTGTTATTATTATTATTGTTATTATTATTTGTGACCTGTTTCTTTGTCTCCCTATTTTGACTGCCTCCCTGTATTTGTTTCTACATATTAGGTAGGTCTGCTATGCCTCCTGATCTTAGTAGAGTAGCCTTATGTAGTAGGTGTCCTATGAGACCCAGTGGTGCAACCTCCCTGGTCACCAGAGCCAGGTGCTCCTTGTGTGGGTTGTGTGTGGGTTGTAGTTGAACCTTGGTTGCTGTGTGTATGTCAATGGGAGAAATTGACCCTCAGGCTTATCGGTTGTGAGAACTGACCATGAATCTAATGGAGGATTTGTGGTGCAAGAACTGACCCTATAGAGCAGGATTCACTTTAGTGGGGCTCTGGTGCCTGCCTAGTGTGCCCTTTGGGTGTGCTGTCCTTGGAGACAGCCAGGTAATTCTCCAGCTTTGTCTGACACTTGCCACCTGGAGTGCCAGCCTTGGAGCCTCCTGGGAAGGAACCTGCTGGAAGCCAAATTTAGCTACAGCCTACGCTCTGCCAGGGTCCACCTGATATGGGCCACAAAGCAATCCACAGATGGATGCTTCTCACACTGGGTTAGAGGTGCCTTGAGGGGTCAATCCATGAACCAACACTGGTTGTCACTAGTGCCAAGCTTAGAGCTGCTCAGAGTTATAGAATATGCTGAAGTATATGCTGCTTGTTTGGATTTTGTGAACATTTGAGAAATTTTATGAAAGTCTGCAGCATGAGCTAAGACAAGTTTTTTGTATTGAAAAGCCACTAGAAGCAGCTTAGGTGTGCCCAAAAGTTGGGTGGAGCGGGGTTGCCAAGATTCACTAGAGCAGGGCAGACAAAAGGTGATAGCCAGTTTGATGGAGACTCAGATATGTCATCTGCCTGTATCTGCATGCAGGTAGTGTGGAGGGCTCAACAACTATGCAATGGCTTTCACCAGCTTTTCCATGAAAGAGAAGGCTGTTACTTCAGCCCTCACTCTGAAGCCAGGCAATTCAGTTACTCCTTGTATGTTCCTGGCACCTTTCAAATCACTGCCCGATCACTGGAGCGCAGAGTGAGTGAGGTCATCAGTGAGTAAGTTCGTGTGCAGTCTCTTTAAAAGGAGCACCTGAGATTCCAGCTACTCTCCATCTCACTCAGCCACAATCTTCACTGGTTTCCACAAACAGAAGTTATGGAGACTTTCCTCCCCAGCACTACAACCCTGAGGTGGGGAGCTGGTGTGGGGCTGAGACCCTTGACTCCTCCAAGAGGTACCTTTACAACTGAGATATCCCTCCCAATTTTTAATGGTCACACACAGGTGTGGGACAAGCCCATCTTGTGTCTCTGCCCTTCCTACCAGTCTTGAGGGGGCTTCTTCTGTGTGTATGTAGTTGGAGGGTTTTGGTTCAGCTAGACTTCAGGTGATTCTCAATGATGGTTGTTCTGTAGTTTAGTTGCAGTTGATGTGGTCCTGAGAGGAGATTAGCACAGCATTTACCTACTCTGCTATCTTGACCTGGAGTCTCTGAAATGTAAGATTTAATAATGGCATTGGTGTGGGTCTTTATCTTTTTTTTTTTTTTTAAAGATTTTATTGGTGAATCAGGGGAAGGGGAACAGACAAGTTGCTGTCCTTATGTTCTTCAGTTTAGTTGTGGAGGACGTTGCTTCACTGGCCCATGTTGGTATTATCATCGTGCTCTTCCCGGGTGCGGTAGATCGGTTGCTGGCCTCTGGACGGCCACTCACGGTGGCTCTTGGCAGCTCACACCCCGCCCACTCATGCTGGCTGCTGGCCACACACGGTAGCTTTTGGCAGCCCACTGCAGCAGGGGCTACAGCCTACGCCATCACCAGCGACTCACGGCAGCCCAGCTCAAGGTCAAGCTGTTGTTCACCATCCTAGCTGTAGAGGGCAGTGTCACTGGCTCTCATATGGGATCCGAACCGGGGCCCCACTGCTCAGAGCTGGCATCCCAAGCCAGCTCCCAACCAACACTCCACTAGGCCAGCCCTTTATCTTTTTATATTAACCTTACAGAGTTGTCTATCTCCCTTTCC
>NW_017732930.1:168806-169976 GCF_001890085.2 Hipposideros armiger | reverse complement strand
GTCATATTGGTCTTACTATAAGATTTTGTGACTATCTATAATATAATAACATATGAGGTTTTTGTTTTTGTTTTTGTTTTACCTGCCCTGGAGAATCAGGTAAAACTCATGTTGTTAGGGACAGAAAAACCAACTCAAAATCCTTAAGCAACAGGAAAATCTATTTATCTATTAAATTGGGTACGGATAACTCAGAACTTAAACAATGTTTCTGAGACCAGGTATTTCTCATCATTTCATAGCTCTGCATTTTCAGTATTGGGCGGGTTCATATAAGGATCCTTCCTTCTTGGTCCTCACATGAAGGTACGGAAAGAATAAATTTTACTTTTCTTATAGTTCAAACTAAATCCAGGAACTGTCTTGATTGTTTTTTGTTGGGTCATTGACATCCCTGAATCAATAACTGTAGCCAAGGAGATGGCATTCCTGATTAATTTAATTCAGTAAGGGCCTGTTCTAGAGTTGTGATGAGAATATCCCATCTAAATTCCATGTGGCTAAGGAAGGAAAGGTTGTGTTAGATAGGCAATTGGTGATGGGGAAAAGACTAATAGATAATCACCAAGTGTGCTGACTTCAGAATCTAATCCTCACATAAAATGTGATTCCACAGGAACCACGTAAAATATCTCACCTTGCACTAGGCACACACATGCAGTGTCCCATCTGCTCCCTTGTCTTTGCTGTAATTGGGTTTCTAATCTTATATTAGGCCCAGGAAAGAGAACACCATACACACACACACACACACACACACACACACACATACATACAGAAAAAAAATAAAATCTGCCCTCAAGGATTAGTCTCTAAAAGGAAACAGAACAGTTTGTGAGAACATAAAATGATGTGCTAAACTGAGTAGTACAGATATTGAAGCGTTTTCAATTTCTGACTTTGTCATACATTATGAATAAAATATTCTCACTGCTTTACATTTTATGGGAATGATGTTAAAAGATGGTGGACTTCACAGTGCAATGCCAGAATCGGATCAGAAAAGCTATAAAATAGCACAAATTTCAGAGATAAGCAGACCTGAGGGTGAGTACACTCATTTATCCTCCCTGTGGTTATAAATATCTACTCATGGAATATCGGGAGGATTAAATGAGGTGATACACCTAGCACACTGCCAAGCACAAAACAAATAATTAATAACCATTA
>NW_017732930.1:153741-163792 GCF_001890085.2 Hipposideros armiger | reverse complement strand
GTGGGTCTGTTATGTCCATTTTCTGATACTAAAAACTTCCTTTTAAGCTATCCTTCCTAAGCCATTTTTCAATCATTGTTGTCAATATCAATGCCATCATTAATCCTTACCAAACACTAAAAAGCAGACTCGGTGCTAAATGCTTTCTATACATATTTGCATTTAATTCTCACAACTACCTTCTGAGCGAGATAACATTATCCTCACATTATATAAAATAGAATTTAGGCTCAAAGACATGCATTAACTTGCCCAAGATCACCCAGTTAGCAAATCACAGGGTTTGAATTTGAGCCTCATCTGCTTGAATTCAAAGCCCATCTTGTAGGTATTATACTAGACCACTCTTAGCAAGGCTGGGCTTACACCTCTCCTGCAACTCTAACCCATTTGTTTGTTAGAGTTTTACACTGTAGTGACCCAAGTCCCTCATGCAAAACCCAGCGAAGGAAAGTGTACTTTTAGTTTAAGGGGTTGGCGAGAGCCAGTAATTGCAACAATCTAAACATTGCCTTGTACATACAAATATTTTGAAAACCTCAGCCCCACACGATGTCCTGACCATACTAAACCATTTATTCTAACTGGGCCTATAATTCCATTCTTAAAATTGACAAAATGTCCAGCCCTTCCTTATTCTAACGTTTGATGTGCATCTTCAATAGCATCCTCATTATCAATGTTGCTAAGAAGGTTCGCCTTCTCCCAAGCCCTCTGCCAAATGGAGGCCTCCTGCATGTGTTAACATCCTGCGTTGGAGTTCTCTTGTTTGTGTATTTAATGCTGAAGTTTGTTCTCTCGGGACTCTTCCTGCTCCCTGGCCCATAGCCTTGTGAAATAACTCCTTGCCTTCTGCTGCAAACAGTACGGAGTGCAGAAAATAAAGAATTCTTTAAAGTGCTTTTCACAGTGTAAGCTTAAAACAGCTCTCTTCCTACCTATACTATGCCCTCCTAATTGAATAGAGATACAGACGCTATCACAATTCCTATGTTATATGCTCTGTTTATTTAACTATTTTATGCTGCGTTTCCAAAAACATTTTATTGACTCATATCTCTTAAATTTTAAATTCTCAGATTTTCTTCAGCCTTTTTTGACAGAATTATAAAAGATACGTTGGACAGTCTGATGAACAGAAAAACAAACAAAAAAATGATTGTTACCACTCTTCCACCCAGAAAGGCCATTTCATCCTTGGGACTCTGATGTAGCTTCTAACACCTATGTAGCTGGTTAGGATGCTGTTTCTAACTGTGGGAGGCATTTCTGAGTAACTTTGTTATGCAGATTACAGCAGTAGCACTGGTCAAGACAACAGAACAGAAGCCAAGGTCCCTGCATTCAAGTAACTTAGTAGCTCTGCTATAGAGATTCTGAACTTAAGGATGGAAGATAACAGAGTGTTTAGTAGGTGCCAAGACCTGTGCTAAGCACCTTACATGCATTCTCTTTCTTAATCTCCTGAATAACCCCATAGAGTGAAATAGTCATTAGCTTTTGTTCAAATTTCAGTCAACTGGCACAGAAAGATTCAAGAACTGTGTCCCTGTTATGACAACCAGTGAAGGTGTAGTGCCCAGACCTAGAACCCATGCCCTTGACCCCTAAACTATGCTAGAATTTACTCAAGTGCTGCTGAAATGAACCTTTACTGTATCCAAACAGAGTGGAACACAAGAAGAGTTCACTAGAAATTGATATCATAAGGAAAGAAAGACTCTAGACCAGAAAAGAGACCGTTTCCCTAAGTGCAACGAATGGTTTTATTCTATATATTCACTCAAAAAATATTTGTTGAACTTAGTATTGTGTCAGGCATTGTTCTGTGCTGATGCCATATCAGTGGATAAAAGAGACAAAAATCTCTCCCATTCCCCTGGAGGGAATCAGATAATAATGATAGCTACATAAGATAAGTGAGATAAGAGAGATGAGGAGACACCAGAAAGAAGGCTGGCTCTATGAAGCAGGAGGAACAAAAGGAGAGTCTNCTGCATCATAAAAGTATGTGTCTATATGCACCTAATACAGATCCAGCAGTGGGTCCACCTCAAATAGAAAAAACAAAAATAAAGATAAATCTCTATGCTTCTGTTTTTCATTAGACTTGGCGTGCATGGGAATAATTTGAGCTCAGTGAGTGTCACATAGTTGATGCCATTTGTTTGCCAAGTTACTTTTTCTTAACCCTTTTTCTGCACGGGTCCACCCAGCATTGCCCCCTTTGCATTGGAACCTCGTGGCCAGGTAATTAATAGCAGTCCCAGTGGTTGTCCCTGTCCTAATGACCCACCCGTCCAGGCAGCGCCTTCAGTAAGGATGACGCAGGCAGAACCCCGCTCTAAAATAGTAACGTCACAATAAAATAAGACTTTTCAGGGTAGGAAAGAGACTGCAAAGAGCAGAGAGGAACTGAGGCACTGTGTGCTGTAGTTAAAACACAGGAATTGGATATGCGTAGGTTTGCATCCTAATACCCATGCGCTACCTGTGTGAACTGAGGCAAGTTACTTAATTCCTTGGAGCCTTGTTTCTTTCATCTATAGAACAGGAAGGATATAATACTAACACCTGACAGAATTAACTTTAAATTAATGTATGTAGCGTCTGGTACACAGCTGGGCATTCTGCAAATGGCAGTCATTTACATGAAAAACACAGGGCAGAGCATTAACACAGCATATGCTCAGCACAGGAATCTGATCTCTTGGGAACTCGGAGACCCGAGGGAAGTCCCTTCTTACTGGAAATGCTTCCTCCAAGTTCTTGCTCTTCTCTCTCCTCAGCTAGAGCTGCTATTCTGAAATATCCATGTGCCGGCTCCCCACTCTCCTACCTAATGGGGTGTCTGTCAGAGCCCATTTGCCCACTAGCTCTGGGCAACTTTTGGTCACAAAGTAGAAGTTGTGACAATTCAAGCCACTGGGCCTTTGCACTGTTGGTGAGATTAATCATAGGGATCTGGTGAACACTTCTCCCACTGGCTAATCAGACCAGTACGTCAGCCTGCGATATCTGAAAAAGTCAGAGGCTCCTGCGTCTCCTTGTAAGAAAGCAGAGAGCATTCCACTGTCCTCAGCAACTTCTTATTGAACAACCTTACCTGCAAGAAACACAGGGGAAATGGATTAGCTACAAACTGTGACCGGGGCTCCTAAGCCTGGTGTACTGGAGCTAAGTAGGACAAGATGAGGCTGTTTGAGGGGATAGAAGGATAACTCAAATTTTACAGCTGAGCAGAATGCTTTTCAAAGCCTAATGATTTTTGTTTTAAATAACCAGCCTTGGCCATTTGAATTACACGCTGTATATTTTCTCTGTGTTGNGGCCAGTGAAGCAACGTCCTCCACAACTAGACTGAAGAACAAAAAGGATAGCAACTTGTCTGTTCCCCTTCCCCCAATTCCCCAATAAAAACCTTAAAAAAAAAAATTAAAATGAACCTATCCCAGGGCCAGCTTTGTGAAAAACTGTGAGTTGCTTTTGAGTTAACGCAGTTTCTGGCTTCCAATTCTGAACACTTTCTATGATCTTAGAGGATAGCCTTTTTAAACAATCTTCTTCAGTAGCAGTACCCTTATCAGTAGTCTCCAGACCACTTCCTACCTCAATCAAAATGTGCTTCTGTCTTTTAATCACTTTCAGGTGCAAATGACTAAATGGAGTGCTAAACATACCTGCAGTTATGTATATTTTAGTAGAATTGAAGCTTTTCATTAAACAAACATTTACTGAGCACTTATTATGTTCTATGCAAAGTGCTAATTATTAGGAATGCAATGATAAAATACAAGGTCTCTGCTCAAGGAGCTTCAACAATCGTGATAGCACAGTGGGATAAGTGATGATGGATGTACATAGGAGGCACTACAGAAGCAGACAAAGGATATGTGGGGACGCTCCTTGAAGATGAGGCCTGAACTGATCCTTGATAGATAAGCAGAGTTGGAAGGATTGGAGGGCACTCCAGGGAGAGGGAGGAGAAAACATGAAGTGCAAGCGACTATATCACTAACCTGATTGTGTAATTTCAGGCATTGGGCAATAGATGGAAAGAGAAGGAAACACGTTTGAGTGTTCCTCAGTCCTTGAAATTATGTGAATGAAATATGCAGGAATGAACTGACTCTGAAAATAGAAGACATGGGTAGAAACAAGTATAATCAAACATTTAAGTGTGGTAATAACCTACCCAATAAATCAGAACAATATCTACTCTATTTCTAATACATTTTTTTTAGAATCTTACATTTTAGTTTAGTCATCCAGTTAAAAATATATTAAAATCTGCTTTATTTCATTAATATTTTGAAGCAGACTTATAAAAATGCATATCAACAGAATAACAAGAAAAAGCGAATGGGGGTGGATAAAACTTCTTTGGTAACATTTACGTGGTAAACGTTTGCTACATGGTTGTGGTGGCCCTGGGTTTGTGCTGCTCAGGTATCCCTTTAAGAGAAAGCCTGCTGTGCAGGGCATACCTGGCAGATAGCTTCCAGCTGACCACATCTTTGGACCTACTACAGTGTTCCCGCCAAGCCCACCTCACCCTGAGTTGCTCAAAGCTAATGTCTGAGCTTGGTGGGGGTATAATAGCTGCACAGTTTCTGCCAACTTCAAACTCCTCTGATAGATCATCTTTGCTCTCTGTCTCCCCTTTCCTGGGCTGAGCCATTCTCAGAACTGCATTGCAGCCTGAGGCTCTTACTCCCCAATCCCTCTCTTTTTTCGCAGTGCTCAGACCCACATTGTCTTTGCCTCCTCTGTCTTCCCCTCCCCTTTATCATTACAGGCGTTGCTCCCAATAAATCTCTTGCAAGGTAATTTTATTATGGCCTCTGCTTCTTGGAAGACCCTAATTGACACCAATTCTTTCTACTTCCTACAGATGGACTCCATTTTTTGGTTCTGAGCTTCTTAGCACTATTGAAGAGTGGGAAAAGATAGTATGTGACACAATTCACAGTATGAGTTCACACCGTGATCTAACAGAGTAATATTACAAGAAAAAAAAAAAACCCACAAAACCCAGTAACTTACAAAATGATATAGTGAAAAAAACCACAAAACCCAGTAACTTACAAAATGATATAGTGAAAAACGAGTATAGTGTAGTAACATTTCCTTGTGAAGAATTTTTCCCTTCTGTGGCATTTCACATTTCTGTATTGCTGTCTATGCCTCCATTCTTGAGATTTTCTCTATTTCTGGCTTCCAGAACACATGATTTTACCCTTCTTTAGGGTGCTCTTGTGCTCCTATCTATCATTTAAACATTATTATTTCCCAAGTATGCATTACTGACCTACTTCTCTCTCTCTACATAACTACATCCTCTTCTTATACTTGTACCCTGAATTGGAGATGTTTGTGTGCATATGTATGTGTGTAAAATATTTGTTTTCTATCGCTGTTGTAAAAATCACTGGAAACATCAATTTAAAACAACAGCCATTTATCATCTCACAGTTTCCACGGGTCAGAATTTTGGGCCCAGCATGGTTCCCCTGTTCTATGTCTCCCAAAACTGAAATCAAGGGGTTGGCAGGCTGTTTTCCTATCCGGAGTCACTGGGGGAAGATTCCACTCACAAAGTCCTTCAGATTGTTGGCAGAATCCAGGTCCTTGTAGTTGTAGGACTGAAATTCCCCTTTCTTACTGGCTGTCAACTGGGGGCTGCCCTTAGCTCCTAGAAACTTCACTCCAATCCTTGCACATGGGCATCCACATCTCAAAGCCAAGAGTGGTTCCAAGAGTCCTTGTCACACTTAGTGTCCCTTTCTGCTGCATATGTGACTCTTCTGTAGTCCTCTTCTGCTTTTAAGGGCTCATGTGATTATATTCAGTCCACTTGGATAACCAAGTTTAAACACTCTATCTTAATGTCATCTCATTAGTAATCTTAAGTATATCTGCACAGTCCCTTCAAAACAGTGTATAGGTTAGTGTTTGATGGAATCACCAAGAGACAAGAATCTTGGGCGAATCATCTTTAGAATTCTGCCTATCATTATGTGTTACGTGTTCAAGATACTCTAAATGTAGTATGTCCAAAGCTGATTTTATTTTTCCCCCCAAATCCTTGTCCAGTGTTACTCCTCCCTCTGTTCCTATCTCACTTAAAAGCACCACCATTCAGTGTCATCTAAAGCAGAAGCCAAGTGACAATACCTTTTATGGCCACATCCAAACAATCAGTAGTTCAAATAGGAGGAGTTCTGAAAAAACCTCAGAGCTCTTTCACTTAGGATGCCAAAGCTACTTCCTAAATGTTTCTAAAATCCCCCAGATCTTCTCTATTTACCATTTTGACCTGAATTTAAATCCTCATTATCTTTTCCCCATACCTTAATAACTATTGCATGAATCTCTTAGTTTATCCCGTATTCTATATTTTCTACTTCTTCACAACCCCCATTCATCAGAGTAAATATATAAAATTAAAATTGAGCTAAAACCCCAGCAATGGTAGACTGGGTTATTTCAGACATAATTTCCTACTTATAACAACTATAAAAGTTGGCCATATCCGTATTTAATAAAAAAATCTAAAGGCATTGAAAGTTATCAGCAACAAGGCCCGGCCGAGTGGCTCAGTTGGTTAAGAGCTCGCTCAAGAGTTTGAGCTCTGAGCAACANATATTGTAATAACTATGTATGGTGTCAGATAGGTACTAGATTTATCATAGTGATCGCTTTATAAGTTATATAAATGTCTAATCACTACACTGTATACCTAAAACTAATATAATATTGCATGTCAACTATAATTGAAAAATTAAAAATAAAAGTTACAAAACAAACAAAACACCCTCATGAAATGTATCCTTAAAAAAAAAAAAAAATGGAGTCAACCTGCTAAAGGAATGAAAGCCTGGTCACCTTTATCCTTCATTTCAGCTTTTATCTTTCTTTCTTTTTTTAAAAAAATTATATAACAGTAGAATGGGCAGATGAACTTAATGAGCAAATGAAATACATTTCTGGCAACACAAATTCTCTCTTCCTTTCAGACTTGAGCTTGAAGCTTTTGCTATTTAATCAGATTGTTGGTTTTATGGGGGTAACCGACGCTGTCAATAAGTGGTATCTAATACCTGGACAGGGCAGAAAAAACAATGTGTATGGGGCTGAGCTACATGTCTAGCCTGAGATGTGCAGGGCCTGCTTTTGGTACTTTTCCCATCCTGTAAAGCTTTGTGTGCACCGCTGACAGTGTACAAATCATGACAAATCTCTCTCTATTAAACACACAGGGTTTGGGGACTTGGCGTTTTCACCCACCTGAAAATAGACTCCATACTTCCCACTCCTCTCCCTCCCCTCTGTATTTAATGCAGCATCTTGCCACCCTAGCATTTAACACTTCTGAAAGATGAATTATATCAGTATCTCCCTCAGTCAGCAGAAACACTCAGGCTACAGAACCAGAGAAAGGCACAGCTTTTACAAATGACTGTCACCATTTTTAGCACAAAGAGGGGACAGCTTACTTAAATAACGCTTCAAATTTCTCTTTCTCTGACATAGGACATTCAGACATTCAGTGTGAGTGGTTTGCAGGTAAAGACTGTTGATTATCAGTCTTGGTGATCATTTGCATTCACATAGCACTTTTTCAGGAGCAAATCAAATCATAAAAGCTTTTATACTAATGAATGCAAGGTGGCATGCATCATTACCTCCGTGTGTGCAGGGGCAGTGAGGGTCTCAGAGGAGCCAAAGAAAGGAGCCAATTAAATTCAGGCCTCCCACATGCCTCCCCCAGACTCAAATGGTTCCCATGGAGCTTCTGGACTTGGGAGAGGTTCTCCAACAATTTGATAAGGCCATTGCTGGGTCTAGTATGATAAAAAAGAATATTTTTTCCAAAATTGTTTGGAGCCTCTGATTTTAAACTAATGTCAGACAAACCCTATGTTACAAACCCTATGTTACATAGGGTTTAACAAACCCTATGTTAAACCCTATGTTACAGTTCTGAAGGTTTTAGAACAGCCCTTCTTGTAAATGTTTATCATCATCAATAGATCACCGAATTCTACAAGAGAGGTTGTGCTTCTAGGACTAAGGCACTAGGCATTCAGCTCTACCATACCCATGAAATTGCGATTCTTTGAAAGATCTTCAAATCATAGCCTCTCAAGATTAAAAATGACATCGAGGTCATCTGCTTTCACTCTTCCTATGTTTCCTCTATGGCAGCCTAGCAAGAGGTCAACTAGCTGACACTTAAAGCCAACTGTGTAGCCAAATCGCCACTGATGAAAGACACAGCTGAGCTATGAGACAAAGTCTCTCATTTATTCAGCATCATTTGCATAATGCCTTGCCAGTGCCACACCCTGANGCCAATTTCCTTCACCAAGTAGCTGTTGCATGACACAGGCATGTAAGATCAGTGCGTGTATTCCATTAAGATTAAAACCTGACAGCTGGGATTCAGCAAAGATATTTTGAACACAAAGCAATTTACCCAGTCACACTCACCTGGCCTTGCACCATAGAAAAAAGGGGTGTAGAGAGGAGGTGGAGTCCCCATTTCTGTAAGAAGGGTATCTGAGTATAGGAAGCGGCAACGCTGACAAGGCCTGAAGCACAGTGGATATTAGAAGGTGTCTTTGAGAGAAAAACCAATTTTATTTGTTTCATATAATAACAGATTCAGAGACGTTTTCAAAATAGGAAAATTGATTAATGAAGGCTTATTTCTGAATCTTTTGATAGGCTGAGTACTCGTATCTACAGGCTGGCACACCAACTCTAAATGTCTTATATGCTTTCCGAAGAATGTTTCAATATGTCCATTTTCTTTCATTTTGGAAAAACAGAAAACAAAATGGCTGAAGTTTTCTTAGAGCTAGAGGAAAGTATTATCCCTTTTCTGCAAAATAATAGGCCAGCACTAAGAATTTTCCTTTAAATACATTTTTTTTAAAGAAAGGAAACTTGTGTTTTTCCTCACAAGTGGGCAGCATTTCGACAACAACAACAAAGCTATTCTCTGAGATTAGAGATTGTTCCAGGCATCTAATTTCTCAGGGCATAGATTTCCAGCAGCCAAAAACAAGATGAACTCTGAGATCAGGGAGAAAGCTTTCCAAAGGCCCAGTCTATAGTGGAGATGACTTGCCCAGCATGACATATTTAGATAATCCAATCATTTAAAAATAACAAATGCTCTCTTAAAGAGAAGGTAACCTTTAATATCATTAGAGACCCCTGTGTTGCTCTGATTGTCACACTCTTTTCTTTCCTTCTTATCTATAATCTGATAACCAGCGGGGAGTCAGGGGAACAAAGGTATCTCACATTCTACAAGTGGATCAAGGAATCCTTGTGCCATAATGACAACTCAGCTGGCGGTTTTGAAAGTTTATGTCATGAGCAAACATAAAATGTAATCATCTCAGGAGTCAGGGCATATTATGGAATAGCAAGAACCCTTCCTTTAGAGCTTGAGAGGATCCACAGGAAAATGTCTTATCGATGTGGATAAACATCTTCACCGTTTCAAAAATGGTCATGACAGGAAAAAAAGGAGCTTTATAGAACATTTACATGGGGAGCATGTCCCAAAGGGCAGCGTGGGGAATCTTACAACAAAGAGCAGGAGGCATGTTCCTTGGGCACCTTTTGCACATCCTTTCTAGTATAAGATCTGGCCAGCCAGATCTGTGGAATACCACTGCAAAAGGAACACTTTCTCTTACAGTCCTAAAGGATTTTTTTAAATCGCATATATGTTTTTTTTTTTCTATCACTGGCAATCCAATAAGATCATTTCCCTGTTATTGGGCTTTTTCTAAAGTTCCTAGTTTTTTCTAAAATTCCAGAACCAACTTTGTCAGAGCTTACTAAGTTTAGTATTGATCTTCTGACATTAGCTGGTCAAATGATGAGAGCAAAGAATGCTCAAGTGAGCTAAGTCCATAGTACAGGGGGAGAAAGTTGATTACATTTCCTTATGCCTCTAAGTTCCAGTTATGTAAGAAGGTCCAATATCGCAGCACAGTCTCTCTTGTGAAGCTGTGATGTTTTCTTT
>NW_017732930.1:149862-151306 GCF_001890085.2 Hipposideros armiger | reverse complement strand
CAACAGTCAGATTGGATTAGCACCTACCTAAAGACCTCATATTAACTTAATCACTTCCTTAAAGGCCCCCATTTCCAAATATAGTCACATTCTGAGATACTGGGGGTTAGGACTACAACATATGAATTTGGGGGTAGGAGGACCACAATTCAGTCATTAACACAGCACGTATAGGCAACTCTTTTGAGGAGAATGCTGTACAGGGGGACAGAAAATTGGGATGGTGATTGGGTTCAGTCAAAAAACAAGTTTTCTGTTATCGATTTTATGGCATGATGTTGCATTCTGCTGCAATTGATCTGGTAAGAGGAACAGTTACTTAGTGTTGCAAAATAAGAAATTATATAGAATACAATTACACAGTATGTGTAGTTTGTTTTATGTACTCCTGCTTAAGTTAAATCTATAAGAACTATATTCAGAATGCATTCTTCCAAATTTTACTATCAGAGAATGTCAATGGATGCTCAGGGATAGAGTTTGGGATTCACAAAAATTGGGGAAATAAATTTATTTACTAAAGGACTTCTCAACTCCTTCAATAAGTAAGTGTGCCTTTTAGATTTGAAGAAGGGGATAGATCACAGCATTTCCTGCACATATGTGATCACAATTTTCATTCTCATAGATCATTTAGTGCTCTGGTATTCACAGTACACCATTTGGAAAATGCTTTTCCACGATAATAGTAAAGTAACAATAGCAACAGCTAATATGTACTGATGGCCTACTGTCGGTAAAGCCAATGGGTCTTAATCCCAGTAGAAAATCACTTTCATCTAGTCAGTTGCTGTTGTCATTATTATTGATGATGTTGTGGTGTTGTTTTAATCACTTAAGACATACTGCATCAAAGTCTCAGTATGACATGGTGGTTCAGATGAACAGCTAGAATTGAGAACCATCCTGCTAAATACTCCCTAAGCATTATTTCATTTAACAGTTTCAACTGCTTGAAAGGATAGGATCTCTTAGCACAGTTCAATGTGTTAGGAATGGTAGAAGTCTGACCTTGTGACCACCATCCCCATGTTCCTAAGCTGGGGAAGATAGCTCTGAGGGTTTCTCCTGTTCTTTCCTACTGTACCTACACTGTGCTTTACAAACCTTCTTAACACGGAGCTTCAAGCAGTGACTATGAACCTGAATTAGCCAAATAAGATGAATGTGGTTGCCATTTCTGTTATACATGAATTCTTCCATTGGGGAGACCCTGTCTAACCACTGAAGTCAAGATTCTATTGCTCAGAGTAGGCAAAACCAGTAAGTAGCCAACACACCACTTTTAGAATGTTATTATTGTGGAAATGTCATTGTCTCCTATGCACATTTTTCTCAAATAGTCTAGTAAAGGGGAGTTTATGCAAATTATTTTCTCCTCACACCTAGATGAAATCACCTTACAAAGAAAGGAATTCTGAGTAGTATGAGGAAAGAGGGGTAA
>NW_017732930.1:129565-144622 GCF_001890085.2 Hipposideros armiger | reverse complement strand
GGGCAAAGCTTTTATAGGAAGACACAGGATCAAAGCAAGGAAATTGCTTGATGAGCTGCAGTTTAAGCAGTTGCCTTATTTGGGAAAGCCTAGTTCCTCTTTGTGATTGGCTGACCTTTGGTTTCAACTTCTTAACCTTGAGGCTTAGGTTTTGATTTATTTACAAGGCTGTAAAGGCATTAGAACCACCTCAGTCTAACAGCCCCATTGCTTAATTTATTTAATACTTCTGCTACAAAGACTAGCCCCACATTTTTACATGTGGACAATTAATAAGTACATTGGTATGTTTTTGAAAACTGCTGATGTGGCCAATGCGAAATATACATTTCTCAAGGTCAAATCTGTCTACTTAGGAAGCCTCAAAGTCACTAAGAGCAAAAAAACATAAAAACCTTGACATTCTCAGTTATTGACTTTTTTTTCTCTTTTTTTGTCAGAAGATTGTGTTTCCAACTAGATTTGGGAATGGGAACCAGATAATGCACATTCTGACACCAACATTTTAATCACATACTCCCCCCCCCAGGCACTTCTTTGAAGCTCAGTGGCATCTCCCAAAGCAATCAAGAACAATTACATGAGTATTGTTCTGTTCCTGTGCTACTTTTCTATCTGTCACATTAAGATGATGGGAGCTTTCTTATTTATCCCAGGGCAATTTTTCCCTAAACATTATATAGAATTATCCGAAATATGAGATGGAGAGGCTATGAAAGGAGTGAGGAGGCTGGCTATTCAGCTCGGAACTAATGGAATGCCCAGGATTCAGGACTTGGTCTTTAACTTTAGATAACTTTTTTTTTGGGGGGGGGGGTGCGGAGGGATACATACCAACACACGCAGAGTTGATCAGGGTCTCCTGACTGACTCGACCATTTCATAAGACATTAACATGTAAGTTAAATTCCTAAATACTAATTTCCAAAAGGGAGCACAACTTTGGTGATAGAATATTTATGTTTAAGATTTTAGGGCACCTACTTGCTATGTCAGTGTACACAAGAAACTACATTTCTAGTCAACGGGCTGTTGTATAAGCATGTATAGTATAGAAGGGATAATAGAGAACAGAGCTCATGGACATGGACATTGGAGTTGGAAGTCAGAGGTTTAAATTCTAGCTCTGCCAGCTGCTAGCTATGAAACGAATTACTTTGTATCTCAGGTTTTTTAATCTGCTTAATGGGTGTAACAATAGTATCTAATTCCTAATTCCTGTGTTGTGGATGGAACAAGTGGAGACAGAATACAATATATATTAGACATTGTTCTGTAATCAAAGTAAAAAGGTTTGCATAGTCTAAAAGCATATTTTATTCAATCTCCCTAAAGTCTGATGAATTGTCTGTGATCACAGTGGAGTTTACTGGTAGTAACTAGATAACCTTGGTTCACCAGATTCTGACCCTTTCTCACTACTCCCACAAGCAAACTTTTCATCACTCTAGACTTCAGCTTACCTATCAAGCCTCCTCCCGGTGTCTATACCCTTATCTTCATAATTGGTTCCAGATCTTACCAAGTCCTCTCCACTACGTAGATATAACCCATCACTTAGAGTGAGATCTTTTGATTAATGCATGATTTGTACTCGGTTCAACTTAGAGCTGGTTTTAAGCAATCACCCAGAACCTACCTCTGAGAGCACTTGGGTATGTAAAATTCCCAATGTACTTACTAGAACTAGAATACTCTAGAGCTGTGCCATCACTAATAAGATAAAATAGTCACTAATTCCATATGGCTACTGAGCATTCGTTCTAATTGAGATGTGTTGTATGAGAAAAAAATGTAAAATACCTCATGAATATATTTTACATTGATTAAATGTTGAAATGATACTATGTTGATATATTGGGTTACAATACATTTTTAAAATTAATTTCACTTATTTTTACTTGTTTAATATAGCTATTAGAAAAACTTTAATTATATATTTGGCTCGCATTATGTTTGTATTGAACAGGACTTAACAAAGGGAATGAGTTTTCACAAGAAAATTTGTTCTCATTTAATAGAAGTTCCCGAAATCAAACACTTAATGTGTACACTAGGATCCAATAATTTCACTTTCTGATACAATCAAATTCATGTACAATAACGTTCATCAAAACCTCATTTTGCAAACAACATAATATGTCCATCCAGACGGAAGTGGTTGACTAAATTAGGATACATCCCCACTGAGGAATGCCTTGTCACCCTTTAAAGTGACCGTATCCATTTCTATTTCTCACTATAAAATGAGGAGCTGTTGCTTTCACTTCCTGGTCTCCATTTATCTTTTTTTTTCCAGAAGAATTATGCTTTTTTTTTTTTTTTCCCACAGGAAATCACCCTTGGTCACATTCTTGGTATCACTATCTGGGCTTTTTCTACCCTTATGTGCAATGACATGTAATCCCCGCTTGAATAATATGTTTCTACCCTCTTGACCTTAATGTTTGGTTCAGATGTGGTCCTTTGATCCATGTCAGCCCAATGAGAGCTAATCTTGATACTTGTAAAGAATTGGACTTGAAGGTGAGAGGATTATATACAAGGCTGTTGATTTTCGTAGCCAAGTGTTCTCTTTTTTTGTGACCTCACAGATAAAGCCCATGCTCTCAGGTAGTCAACAGGCTAAAGCAGCTTCAGAGGGCTTTAAAGAAAATAAAATAAAACCATGGAATACATGCAAGTGAAGATGGGTCTACTGTCTATGATAGTCAGAGTAGACCTTTCTAAGAAGATGACATTTGAGCTGAGATCGAATGAAAAGGAAGCACGTAGGCAAGGACCAGGGGAAAATATGGACCATCACATGCAAAGTTCTTAAGGCAGGAAGGGCCTAGGCATGTCTGAGTATCAAAAGGAAGTCAGCTGGGGCCAGGAATCCAGGGTAGAATGTTAATAGAAGAATTCATAAAGACAGACTATATCCAGATTACATAAGGTCTTGAAGGTAATGACATTTAAAATTGATTCTATTTGCAGTGCAAAGCCATTGGAAGGTTTTACACAAAGGGGTGATATCCACTAAGCTTTAAAAAAAAACCAAAACACAACTATCCTGTTTTTCCCTCTTATGAGAAGTTTTGAACAGTTAACTATCTTAAGCTCACTATAAAAAAAAAAAAAAAAAAAAACATGCTCACAATTATCACTCAGAATAAGAATATAAAATCTCTAGCATGGCATAATTCCCATCATTAACTTTTAAAATATGATGATCATGCCAATAACTGTTAAAGTGTAGGATTGCTTTAGGCAAGGATGCTTCATTCCTTGAGCCTGGTTCTCACTGAACCTGAACAGAGCCCTGGAGACAGAACTGTAGAAACCAGAGGCATTAGGGGTGTTCTCTAAAGGTCAGTGAGCACTCCAGAGGATAAGCCACTAAGACAGCCATGCAGATCAGGAGAGTCCCAGAGGGTCTGTTGCTGAAAGAAATCAAGCCAGGACTGAAAGGAAAACTGGCAACGAGATAAGACTTTAAATGCCACTTCACATTGGGTATTGATTTATTTGCTCCTGGATTTAACTAGCATGCCATTCTTGAGGACACTGTAGGAAACCAAGAAAAAACATTTTTCCCCTCAAACAGGTGTGTGAGTGCCCTTTACCTTTACCAATGGCTGAAAAAACTCAGTTACCAAACCATTCCAGTTGGGCTTAAGTAACACATTAAAATTAAAATGAGGGCCGGCCGAGTGGCGCATTGGTTAAGAGCTGGCTTGGGATGCCAGAGGGCCCTGGTTCAGATCCTACATATGAGGGCCAGTGACACTGCCCTCTACAGCTAAGATGCTGAAAAACAGCTCAACCTGGAACTGGGCTGCCATGAGTCGCCAGCAACGGCGTAGGCTGCAGCCCCTGCTGCAGTGGNTTCTCCTCACACCTAGATGAAATCACCTTACAAAGAAAGGAATTCTGAGTAGTATGAGGAAAGAGGGGTAAGCTGCCAGCAGAGGTTTGCACAGGTAAAATATGTGAAGCAGAGTAGCACCAAGATAAAAAAGAGAAGTAAAGAATGAAAAGAGAGAAGGCAACATAAACAACTGGCAAATTTTGAAAATTTGCTGAGGATTCAAATGATTCCAATCTTGTAATTGACATTGGACTGCTTTAAAATCTGCTTTTAAAATATTACCACTTATATGTTAAGATTTACCATTAGCTGGCTGCTGGCTGCAGGGTCGGTTTCTCCTATTTTCCACACCAATTTCCCTGCTTGAATGGAAAACTACAAAAAAAAAAAAAAAGTTCAGAACTAATTCTCTTGTTGTGTGCACTCTATTTTGAACCCAAATCACTAATGTTCTGCTTCTTTTTAAAAGGCAAATTACATGAGACTTTAGAAGTCAATTCATGAATTACCAGCCTCTCTAACTTTATAAACCTTTTCACCTTGAATTGGAGAATTAACTCCCAGGGATGAACCTTAAATGACTTAGACTCCTAAGTACCTGAGTCTCTTTTCTTTTCTGAATGTCTCACTTCAATTGACATTTTGAGCTTGAAAATCCCAAATAACCAGTAGAAGTAAATTATATATAAAGAAACAAAAATCCTGATCTTGGATCAAGAAACAGACGAAAGAGCCAAGATGTAAAACTAGAATGGGCTACAAAGAGAAGGCAAGCATTTAAGAGCAGATCAAGTTGTGACACTATAAGAAGTCAATAAGAAATCCGCAAAGAATGTAAAAATAACAGTCCTGAGAAAACCAAGGAAGATAAGAGGCCTAAGCTAATGGTAAAGGTTCCTTATTCATAATTAATGCTCCATGTAAGTACTGTGCTGAGTGAGGAGACAGTTTTGCCACATATTCATCAGTATCAGCGTCATTGAAGAAAGACATCAGTTAATAGGAAAAACAANGATGCCCGGCCCGAGCTGAGCTGCCGCTAAGCTGCCAATAGGTAGCAGGATGGCTCAGCTAAAAAAAAAAAAAAAAAAAGATACACAGAAAGTTATCAACAACAAAATTTGGGGGGCCAGAAAGTGGAAGAGGAAAGAAATCCAAAGAAGTAAGCTTGAAAATTAGTACTATTTTTACTGTTAAGGAATTTACTAATTCTAAAAGTATTATTGGAGGTTTTTAGAAGGTAGGCAGAGTTTTGGACTGACTCAGCCTGAAAGAACCAGAACTGGACTTCAAGACTCACCAAGTAGGAAGGACCCTGGTACATACCAAGGCTTTCTAATTGTGACTCCAAAGGGTTAAACATAGGACAAGGGGTGACAGCCATGAGAAGAACTAAATCTCAGCTTCAAATTATCTTAGGCCTTTGTTATATTAAGACAATCTGGTATTGCTGCTATCTCTAGCCCAGATACATCTAGAAACAAACCATTTTGAGAGAAACTAAACATGTATAATCTCAAATTATTTTTACAATTTTTATATTTAATGTCTAGCATTCAGTAAAAAAAAACCAAACATACAAAGTGAAAATAAGAAAAAAATAAACTATGAAAAGGAGCAAAAAATAAAAATAGATCCACCAGAGAAATACATAATTAAATTTTCAAATCTAGTCATTAAAATAAATGTGGTAAATATGCTTAAATAATTAAAATACAAGGGGAAGAATTTAAAAGGAAGACTGGAAATATATGAAAGATCAAATAGAAATTCTAGTACTAAAAAGTATAATGTCTGAAATTAAAAACGTGATTGATGTCCGTAAGAGAAGACATAAACGAAGCAAGAGTTAGTGAACTAGAAGGTAGTTCAGAAGGATATATCCAGACTAAAGCACTGAGAGACAAGATGACTGAATTGTTTTAAAGAGCATAGGAGAAATAGGGGCCACATTAATAAGGACTACCACACAAGTAATTGGATTCCCAGAGGGAAAGGGGAGAAAGATTGGGCCAGACTCAGTATATGAATCCAGTCTGCACTGCATAGATTGATAATTATCTTGTAGATAATGTAGACAGATTTGAATGCCCAATCTTCATATCAATTGTTCTTCTTTGCTGTTCCTTCTTTGTTGATCCTAAAATTTTAGCATTCATAAATATTAATGTATAAGGTGCACATGCATCACATATACTCTAATTCATAGTTTAAGAGATTATCTAAAATTATTTTGATAATGATTTTGCCTTCAAAGTTGCTTTTAGAACTTAATTCTCACTTAAATGTGATTTCAATGTATATGTATCAATATCCCAATTTATTTTTATGCAGCTGAAATAAAACCAGTGTCTTAGAAAGGCTAACCAAGACTTTATAAAATCTCAGTTACTTGCCATGAACCACAAGACCCCATGTTACCCAGTCCTGTCGAATTGCTGTTTCATCTCCTCACATTCTTTTATTTAAATTATATTATTTGTGGTTGAATTTACTTACATTTTTATATCATCTCAAAACCATTTCTCTGATACATCAGTTGTCCAGCCTAGTCTTCATATAACCTCTTCAAAAGTTTAAGTTTAAAATGCCATTTAAATAGAAGTCCCTGGTGCTGTTTCCCATACTTGTTATGGGATAACTAAAACCAAAATAAATGAAATAGACTATTTCAATAATCTTAATAATAATGCTAATTTAATTTCATATGCATATTGAACATAAATACATGATACCAAGCTCTCATGGAATATTTAAATCAGATGAGAAAAACAGGCTCAATTAACTTTCAGAGGTAAAACTTGTAAGGCTGTTATTATCTGGCCACAGTGCAATAAAACTCTAAAATTAACAACACTTCTTGTAACAAGCCAAACATTGTTGGAAAAATTGCCCAAATATTAGAAAATAACCAGATTATGCTATTAGCTTTCAAAACAGATAACAGCAAATTCTTGATGGCTTAAATAGCAACATGTAAATTATAAAGCTATAAAAAATTAACGTAAGTAGGGAAATATATGGGTGACATTTTCTGAAATCATATTCTTAGGATAAAAGCAATTAGAAAACTACTAAAAAGATTTCAAAATATAGATGATGTAAATATTTTGAATATTAAAAATATAAATTTTGGGGGCCAGCTGAGTGGCTCAGTTGGTTAAGAGTGCAAGCTCTGAGCAACAGGGTTGCCAGTTCGATTCCCACATGGGCCAGTGAGCTGCGCCCGAGTTGAGCTGCCACTGAGCTGCCAATAGGTGGCAGGATGGCTCAGCTGGTGAGAGCACATGCTCGTAACAACAAGGTTGCCAGTTTGACTCCTGCATCAGATGGTGGGCTACACCCACTGGCAACTAAGACTGAACATGGCACCTTGAGCTGAGCAGCCACAAGCTGCTGACGGGCGGCCAGATGGTGACTGGACTTGGAGCTGAGCTAGCTGCGCCCTCCACAGCTAAGATTGAAGGACAGCAACTTGGCTGTTCTCCTTCCCCAATTCCCCAATAAAATCTTTAAAAAAAGAAAAGAAAAAAAATAAAATTTTAAAACTTTTTTTAAAGGAAAACTTATACATTAAAAGGACTTGTTTTTTTTTTAACATCAAACTAAAAAGTTTTTGCACATCAAAGGACACCATCAACAAAACAAAACAACAGCCTACTGAAGGGGAGAAGATAGTCACCAATGATTCATCCGATAAGGGGCTAATATCCAAAATATATAAAGAACTCTTACTACTTAACACCAAAAACAAAACAACAACAACAACAAAAAACCTACCAACCAACCAAACAAACATTCAGATTAAAAAATGGGCAAAGAATTTGAATAGACATTTCTCCAAAGAGGACATACAGATGGCCAATAGATATATAAAAAGATGCTCAATGTCACTAATCATCAGATAAATGCAAATAAAAACCATGAGACATAACCTCACACCTATCAGAATGGCTTTCATCAATAAATCAGCAAATAATAAGTGTTGACGAGGATGTGGAGAAAAGGGAATCTGTGCACTGTTGGTGAGATTGCAAATTGGTGCAGCCACTATGGAAAACAGTATGAAAGTTCCTCAAAAAATTAAAAATAGAACTACCTTACAAACCAGCAATTCCAGTTCTGGGTATTTATCTGAAGAAATCCAAAACACTAATTCGAAAAGATATATATGTGTCCATAAGTTCACTGCAGCATTATTTACAATAGCCAAGATATGAAAGCAAAAAAAGCATCCATCAATAGACAATTGGATAAAGAAGATGTGGTACATATATACATTGAAATATTAGTTGGCCATAAAAAATGAAATTTTACCATTTGCAACATGGATGGACCTATAGGGTATTATGCTAAGTGAAATAAGTCAGACTGAGAAAAACAAATAACATATAATTTCACTTTTATGTGGACTCTAAGGAACAATATAAATGAACAAAGAAAATATAAACAGACTCATAGAGAAAAAACTGATGGTTGCCAGATGAAATGGGGTTGGGGTGCTAGGTGAAAAAGGGGAAGGGATTAAGAAGCACAAATTGCAGAGTAACATCAAAAACGTGATGGCGTGAGGGGTTCAACCTTGATCTGTCCCCTTGAAGTTACAAGTTAAACAGCTATAATTTAACAAATGATCCCCTATGCAACACACAAACATGTCTGAGAGATCTGTGCACAGAAACATCTGAAGATGGATGAATCAGGGTGAACAGGGGAGAAGGGAAAGGAGAAGTACAAAGATGGAGGCCATGGGATGCAGCACAGAGCTAACTGCAGCCTCAGAAGAAGGGAGGATTGAGACTGCAGGTCACTTTCTATAACCCCAGTAATCCCGCCTGAATGATCAGCATATAATACGGCTGAACCCAGTGATGGGGGCAGAGACCTTGGGGCAAAGGCTAAACACAGTAGTGTTACAACTGTGGTCAAACAGCCCCCACTGCCAGGCAAGAAACAAAGCCATGGAGCCTGGCCACTGCCCCCAACTCTAGAACTCGCCTCTCCCCGTGTTGCCTCAGAAAAAAACTGTAGCAGTGTTGGATTAAAGAGCAGACTATCTACAGCCCTGAGAACTGGAGAGACCGTTCCTGAGTGGCAGACACACACTGTGGCTAATTTCATTGACAAGGGAAGAGATATAGGGTTGAAGCAGCTGTGTCTGGCTAGTGCCATTGCTCAGAGGAGAACAAAGCCACAAAGCCACCTCTCCTGCACCCCCTCTCCCCGCCTTTCATAGCTGATCTCAGCAGGGGCACCCAGGGCTGCTGAGGACCACAGCTCCGAATCTGGCTGCAGGGGCAGCACTGGGATTTCTGGGCTCAGAACCCCATCAGCCACCACATCCTCCCATGGGGGTGGTGCCCTGAGACTGAGACAACCTGGTCACAGAAAAGATGACCACTTCCCCAGGAAATCTTCCACCATGTGAACCTGGAACAGGGCAAAAGAAAATAAAACACTCTAGCACTACTGGAAAACAAAAGAAAGACCTCTTCATATCAACCTGCTGCAGAATCCATTTCTACAAATGCCCAGGAAGAGAAATAGTTCATCAATTACCATGAATAACCAAGGTAACAAGTCAGCTCAGAAAGAAAATGAAAAATCTCCAGAAAATAAACTTAAAGAAATGGAAATATGTGACTTAAATGACAGAGAACGCAAAATAGCAGTTCTGAAGAAACTCAACAAGATGCAAAAAAACTCTGATAGGCATTTTAATAAACTCAGACATAAAATCAATTAACAAAATGAACACTTTACCAAAGATAATGAAATTTTAAAAAGAAACCAAATAGAAATCCTGGAGCTGAAGAACTCAATGAAAGAGTAGAATAATGAAATAGCAAGTTTAGGAAATAAAGCTGACCAGATAAAAGAAAGATAATTGTAATATTGATTACAGAAATCTGGAAATGACACAGATGAAAGAAAAGGGAGACTTGGGAGTTAAAAGAAATGAAAGAATTCTACAAGAACTATCTGACTCCATCAGAAAGAGCAACATAAGAATAATGGGTATACCAGAAGGAGAAGAGAGAGGAGGGAACAGAGAGTCTATTCAAACAAATAGTCAACGAGAACTTTCCAAACCTGTGGAAAGAACTTGATATTCAAATCCAAGAAATAAACAGAACACCTAATTAGCTCAACCCTAACAGGCCTCCTCCAAGGTGCATTACACTGAAGCTGTCAAAAATTAATGACAAAGAAAGAATTCTCAGGACAGCCAGAGTAAAGAAGACAGTAATCTACAAAGGGAAGCCCATTAGATTATCATCAGATTTTTTAGCAGAAACTCTACAAGCCAGGAGGGGAGGGTGGGATCAAATATTCAAACTATTGAAAGACAGCAATTACCAGCCAAGAAGAATAAATCCAGCAAAGTTATCCTTTAGATATGAAGGAGGAATAAAGACCTTTCCAGATATACAGAAGCTGAGGGAATTTTCCACCATAAGGCCTGCATTACAGGAAATACTGAAGGTCATTCTACCTGAAACAAAGAGACAAAAGATACAAAACTATGAGTAAGATTACTAACAGACAGACAGAAGCAGAAAATGACAACCCCTACACAGAACAGTGCACTATACACTTAAACATAACATAAAGGGTAAAGGATATAAAAACATTAAAAAAAAAAGGCTTGCTACTGCAACTCAGAAATGAACTCACAGCATAAATAAGGATAATTTGTGACAACAGAAACATAAAACAGGAGGGGTTAAAGGTCTGAATTTGCAAAGGGGAATGCAGATCAGAAGCAAGCTGAAGAAAAATGACTAATGTACATATGAAACTTTCTTTTACATAAACTTAATGGTAACCACTCAAAAAAAGAAAAAAAAATCCAGAACTGAGGCACATAACATGAAAAAAGGGGGGAAAAATCATAGAATACCACCAAACTATTGTAAATTAACAGACAGAAACAAAAAGGCTAAGAAACAATGGAGACACTGAGCTACCAGATAACAAAAGATAAAATGACTATAGGAAAGCCTCATATAACAATAATCACCCTAAATGTCAATGGACTGAACTCACCAATAAAAGGCACAGAGTAGCAGATTAGATCAAAAAACAAAACCCAACCATATGCTGCCTTCCAAAGACACATCTTAGCTGCAAGGAGAAAAAAAACACTCAAAGTGAAAGGGTGGAAAATGATACTCCAAGCAAATGGTATTCAGAGAAAACTGGGTGTAGTCATACTTATATCCGATGAAACTGGCTTCAGGATAAAAAAAAGGTAACAAGAGACAAAAATGAACATTTCATAATGATAAAGGGGGCAATACAAGAAGACATAACACTCATCAATATATATGCTCCCAATCAGGGAGTACTGAAATTTACAAAGCAACTACTAACAGAACTAAAGGGAAAACTGACAAAAACACAATTACAGTAGGGGACCTAAATAAACCACTGTCAGCTATAGATACATCATCCAAACAGAAAAACAATAAGGAAATATCAGCCTTAAATGACACATTAAGACCAAATGAACATAATTGACATTTCCAGAGCCTTTCATACTAGAACACCAGACTATACATTATTTTCTAGTGCACATGAAACATTCCCAAGGGTAGAAAATATGTTGGGACACAAAACCAGCCTCAGAAAATTTAAGAAGATTGAAATCATACCAAGCATATTCTCTGACTACAATGCTTTGAAATTGGAGATCAATTACAAAGAGAAAGCAGGAAAAACCACAAATATGTGGAGATTAAACAACATGTTACAAAAGAATGACTGGATCAAAGAAGAAATAAAAAGAGAGATCAAAAGATGCATAGAAACAAATAAGAATGAAAATACCTCATATCAAAATTATTGGGATATGGCAAAAGCAGTATTAAGAGGGCAATTTATATAATTACAGTCCTATCTCATGAAACAAGAAAAATCCCAAACCAACAACCTAACATTACCTCTTAAAGAACTAGGAAAAAAGAAGAACAAATGAAATTCCAAATCAGCAGAAGAAAGAAGTTAATAAAAATTAGAGCAGAACTAAATGAAATTGAGAACAAAAAGACAATAGAAAAAATAATTGATGCAACAAAGAGCTGGTTCTTTAAAAAGATTAATAAAATTGACAAACTCCTCACTAAGGGAAGAAAAAGACACAAAAACAAAATCAGAAATAAAAGAGGGGAAGTTATGACAGATACCACAGAAATATAAATAATCATACGAGAATACTATGAAGGACTATATGCCACCAAATTCAATAACCTAGAACAGGGGTTGGCAAACTTTTGAGACAGAAGAGCCACCAGGGGTCAGAAAACTGTGGCTTGTGAACTGTGGCTCTGCAGTGAAACTGAAAATGAAAATAAACTATCATAGTTTCATTTATAAAATTATTAAAGGACATTATTCACATAATGATGATTATGTAAAAATATATTTATGGCTCTCAAATAATTTTTAAATTGTTGTGAGGGACAGGATTGGCTCTTCCAGGGGTCGGCAAACTTTTGAGATGGAACATACCCAAAGAGCCACATGTGGCTTGCGAGCTGCAGTTTGTCGATCCCTGACCTAGAAGAAATGGACAAGTTCTTAGAAATATAAAACCTTCCTAGACTGAATCACAAAGAACTGGAAAATCTAAATAGTAAGAAAATTGAAACAATCATCCTAACCCTCCACAAAACCAAAAGTCCAGGACCAAATGGCTTCACTAGTGAATTCTACCAAATATTCAAAGATTATTTAATACCTGTCCTCATCAAACTCTTCCAAAAAACTGAAGAAGAGGCAATACTTCCTAACTCATTTTATGAGACCAACATTACCCAGATACCAAAACCTGATAAGGATAAAACAAGAAAAGAAAGCTACAGACCAATATCTCTGATAAATACAGATGCAAAAATCCTAAACAAAATACTAGCAAATCGAATACAATAATACATTAAAAAGATTATACATCATGGTGGAATGGGGTTTGTTTCAGGGTCGCCAGGATAGTTCAACACATGCAAATCAAACAATGTGACACACCACATAAACAAAATAAACAGTAAAAATCATATGATCATATCAATAGATGCAGAAAAAGCATTTGACAAGATACAACATCCATTTATGATTAAAACACTTAATAAAATGGGTATAGAAGGAAAGTACCTCACCATAATAAAGGCCATATATGACAAACCCTAAGCTAATATCACACTTAACGGTGAAAAACTGAAAGTTTTTCCTCTAAGATCAAGAACAACACAGGGATGCCCCCTCTCACCACTGCTATTCAACATAGTATTGGAAGTCCTAGCCAGAGAGCAATCAGGCCAGAGAAAGGAAGAACAGGCACCCAAATTGGGAATGAAGGAGTTAAATTGTCAGTTTTTGCAGATGACATCATTCTCTATGTACAAAACCCTAAAGACTCCATCAAAAAACTATTAAAACAATAAATGAATACAGTACAGTTGCAGGATACAAAATCAATTTACAAAAATCGACTGTGTTCCTATATACAAACAATCAAATTTCAGAAAAAGAAATGACAAAAACAATTCCTTTTGCAATTGCAACTAAAAGAACAAAATATCTAGGAATAAACTCAACAAAGGATGTGAAGGACCTACATGCTGAAAACTGTAAGACATTATTAAAAGAAACTGAAGAAGACACAAAGAAATGAAAAGATATCCCATGTTCATGATTGGAAGAATCAACATAGCTAAAATGTCCATATTTCCCAAAGCAAGATCTAATGCAATCCCCATCAAAATACCAATGACTTTTTTTTAAAGAAATAGAACAAAAAAAGCATCAGATTTGTATAAAATCACGAGACCCTGAATAGCCAATGCAATCCTTAGAAAATTCAAAATACATAAGTACACATCCAATTAGCTATCAAAGTGAGGATGTCATCACATGTCTGGTAGTCTCTGGAAAATTCCACTGTACCCTCATAAGAGAATAAGAGTGCGAAGGGCAAATAATATCTTAGCATTATTATGAAAATAGTTTTAATGGCATTTAGACCCTTCCTTAACGGGTCTCAGGGGCTTCTAGAAGCTCCCAGTTCCAACTTTGAGAATTGCTGGCTGACATTCTCTCTGTGGGTTAGAAAATATTGCATTATGATGTGCTAAAATAGGTTTCTTGGTCCTAGTTTTTCCCTTTATTCATGGTTAGAAATCCAGGCCTCTTCAAATCCACATTTAAACTGAAAGATCCTTTTTGATTCACCAAAAAGATCTCTACATTACAACCTTCTTTCAGTGCAAAAGCCAGCTGAGGTGATGTCACCAGAGGCCAAATGAAGCCAGAAGTAAACTGCCACGCAGCCTTCAACCACATGTTTGATCAGGCCACCTCCTTGTGCCCCTTCATCTATCATTTTATGCCTCTCTCTGCTCCTTTTTGAGACTTTGTTTTTGTGTAATGTTACTGGGCGTTCTGTCCTCAATTTCCTTGTCACACAAGTGAAGGAAGTGTTTCATCTGATACGGAGCCACATGTCAGCACCTGTCCTTTGGGTTGATTTGTTCATTATTTCCACTTCTCTTTTCCAGGACTGCAGGGACTTTTTCTGTCAATAGCAACAACACATCTGTACTCGCTTTGCCTGCTATTCTTTTTTTATGAATGTCAAAATCAGGGTCTGATAAGTGCCCTTGAGGCTAAGCCTATTACTTACAGAGTGCTTCTGTTTCCCATGTCCAATTTTTTGGTTAGCTGAGCTTGTGTTTAAGTCTTACTGAAATATAAAATTTGACTTTGTCTCAGTGGGTGGATAATCTAATTGGAAAAGGTAGGTAACTTGTTACGATACTAGTCAGACAATTACGTTCTTACTATGCAAAAGGACATCTTGTTCTTGACTCAAACATCAATCTAATCTAGTGCTAGTGAATTTAACATAGCAACCATATTGAGACCTCACCAGTGATAGGCCTGTGTACACATGAACTGGAATTCTTGGGAAATAAATGATTAAGTTTGAAGATACAGGTAACACAGACAGATTGGAACTCTTAACCTGGCTAGGGCAGGTGACTTTAGACTTTTGTGGCACATTGGTAAGCACAATCTTTCTAGGTATTTATTTATTTTTTTATTGTGCTGGTTTGTGGCACTTTACAGTGTGTTAGGCAGATCATCATTTACAATTAGGCAGATGTCATTAGATTCACATGGCCTGAGTAAGTGGCTTTAAGCCT
>NW_017732930.1:117824-128035 GCF_001890085.2 Hipposideros armiger | reverse complement strand
GTAAATGAAGGGGAACAAATGAAGATGAACTAATGAGCTAGCAGGAAAAAAATGCCATTTCTTGAAGAGAAATGATAAAGATTTTAGAGGGCAGATTATTCATAGGTGAAAAAGAAAATGAGATCTTAAAGATTAAAAGAGCCTAATATGTGAAGGGGAAAAGGACACTCGCCCATACGTAGCTGTTCTTAAAAGAGGGTGTTAGAAAAAAGGGAGGTGTTGTTATTACCAGGAAAGAGGGATAGGGCACAAAGTAACCAAAAAAAGAAAAACGGCAAATTCTCAGATAGTGGACAGGCTGTCCAGAAAGAATGAGGTTCCACTCAGCTGTTGAGGAATATCCTCTTAAAGCTGCAGTTGGAGATTTCACAGGAAGAGCAATAGCAAATACCCTTCACCCTCTACGGCTGAACTAGAAAGTTACAAATTATCTAGCTTTGAGATGAAAAGATCAGAAATTCCCAGAAGAATGCAGACTTTAAGAATTTCTGGTGAGCTTCAAGGTGACACCCATTGTGTGGGACATGCAGTCACGGAGTGTGTCCTGAGAAATTTTGACTCCCATAATTTTGAATGATTACACTGTAGTTAGACACTGCTAAGATAAGGCAGATGAAAGGGGAGATTAAAGGACAATAATAAATAGAGTTCAGGCCCGGACAAAATATTGGTCCAATGGGACAGTAATCCCTCGGTGAAATTATCCAGCTCAGAGAGCTAACACTGACAAGATTTATTTCTTCACTGGTTGCTTTTGTTATCCCCAGAATTCACTGACTCACTAGTAGCAAAAGGAAAGGACGAAAACATTCCAAAAATCAGGAAGGAGTGACTTGCTGAGTACAAGGAAGAGGTGAAGGCCCCAGAGGTCCTTGGGGGTAAAAGCTTCAGAAAAATCAACAGTGGCTTTTCTTCTGGAATCCACTGAGAATGATTATCCAGATGGAACAAATGTGAAGATGGCAGGCGTCTTCCCCGGGAAGCGGGTTTCTCAGGTGTTAGCAACTCCATAGCAAGACTATCAATAGCTAGCACAGCTCAAAACTGAAAATGCCTGCTCAAATGTAATGACGAAGCTGCCACTAAACAGAGCCTATAGTTACCTCAGTACTGGTTCCAGAAACACAGGGCCAAAGGTAAAATGAAAATTCAGAAGTTCTGAATATACTAGGTGGAAAAGAAAGACACTTCAAAATAAGATCTAGTGATTGGGACTGTGATCCCTGCAATTATAAAACTGTACAAGGAATGTAGCAATCTATTCTCTGCCAGCAGAGGACAGGTACATAGGTAGGTTTTTCCTACCTGTGGTGATTTACATAATCCCATAATTACTCTTCTGCTGGGAGATTTCTCCCAATTGAAATTTTGTTCATAATATGTGCTATCAGGACCACTGGCCTAAACTGCCAATCACCCTGAAGTGGGCAAACCAGTATCTGCCCTGTCTTCCTTCTTAACCTCAGATAATGTCAAGTCTCTGCTTTAGGTTGATTCTAATAATATTATTTTGACTCCAGAAGCAGAGATAAACTTTTTTTACTTGTTTGAAAATTTGAGATAACAGTATAAATTTTATTTTAAGGGTTTCTTCTTCTGGACATAATTGAATAACTACTGGACTAGTCCTCCCACTGTGAAACTAGAGAAAATAAAGGAAATGAGAATTATCAGATATTCAATAAGAAGCAGCATAGGACTGTGATCCCTGGATCAGGGAAATGTAGACGGTAAGACCCACTGTCACCCCGGCTTTCTGTCTGCAAGCACTGGCTGTACTACAGAATGTAGAGAGAGAGCGTCCAAGCAAAGCATGATATGCTCACCAGGCTGAGAATTCTCACCAATCAAATAAAACGAGGCAGAGACCAGAGTTTGGGGATGCTGAGGCAGGTGGAATGTGTGGGATATGATACTGGGAAGAAAAGTGCAGTGAAAATAGGAGCGCCACAAAGCCTACAGTGGTGCTCTAATGCCTCTGGCCAAATATTAAGTTGAACATAAGCTAGGAAAATCTCCCTGAGACCTGGCAGAGAACAACTACTGAGGAAAGGCAAGTGGAATGGAAATTCTTGAGATCATATAGTGCAGAGAAAAGTAGGAGTTCCAACCAAAATAGGGACCTCAGTGAACACCTTGAAAATTCAAGTCATTCTGCAGAAAAGCATTAGGGCTACTCTAGTTTTATGGGAAGCGTTACTTGTGACTCACCCTAGAAAAATTTAAAAACATGCCTCAAAAGGATTAAGCCAATCCAGTAAATTAACTGCCTACCAGGACAAAACACAGCATTCTTTAAATTACATAATCAAGATTCTTTATACCATGCAATCAACACTATTCAGCAAACAATAAAAAAATTACTACTCATGCAAAAAAGTAGGAATATGTTACCTATAACCAAGGAAAAAGTAGTATTTGATGGAAACAGACACAGAGCTAACCAGAAATGTTGGCATTAACAGATAATGACTTTAAGAGAGCTATTATATATATATATATATTTTTTTTTTAGCTGAATCATCCTGCCACCTGTTGGCAGCTCAGCTCAGGCCAGGACTCGAACTGCTGTTGCTCAGAGCTCACACTCTTGAGTGAGCTCTTAACCAACTGAGTCACTTGGCTGGCCCTATATTTTTTAAAATTAAAAGAAAAGATAAACAAAATAAGTGAAGCGCTAGGAAATCTCAGAAGACAAATGTACACCATGAAAAAATAGAAATTCTAAAATTAAAGAATATAATATTTGAAATACGAAATTCAGTAGATTAGCTTTAGAGCCGGTCGGGCAATACAAAAGAAAGGTCTGTAAACTTAAAGACAATACAATATAAATCATCTAGAATGAAGCCCACAGAGAAAAGAGCTGAGAAAAAATTATAATTTCTGATTGAAATTGTTCAAGCAGATTAACATACACGGACTTGGAGTTCCAGAAGAGACAAAGATTGCCACACAAAAAAATATTTGAAGAAAAATGGCCATTAACACATTTCAAGAAAGAATATCAAACCAAAGATACAATCAGTTCACTGAATCCCGAGCAGGATAAACAGAAAGAACACCACATCTAGATAAATGATAGTAAAATTGCTGAAAGCCAATGATGAAAAGAGAATTCCAAAAGCTAAAACAAAAATAAAATAACTGCCAGCCTAGAACAAAATACCCTGCAACATTATTCTATAAAAAAAAAAAATCCAGGGCAAATTAAGGACCTTTAAGAATAAAAAAACAATAAAAAAGTAGACTGTCTCCATAAGACAAATGCAAACAGTACTATGCAAAATGTTAAAAGCAATTCTTTAGTCGAGGAAAAATGACATCAGAAAGAAAGCTGGAAAAAACAGCCATACATAAAAGCACACACAGTTTGATTTCTTTTATCTAAAGCTCTAGAACAGGCAAAACAAAGGTATGGTGAAATCAATCAGAATATTGGGTACTTTTGGAGAGTGGAGAATATAATTTGACTGGAATGGAGTAGAAAGGAATTTTTCTTTGGGGGGGTGATGATAATATCTATATCCTGATTGGGGTATAGATTACTTGGATGGGTGCATTTGTCAAAACTCATAAAACAATAACATCTAAGATTTGTTTATTTCACTGTATGTCAATTATATTTCAATAAAATATTTTTAAAGAATAACCTCAGGAAGATATTTGAAAATGTCTTCTGAACAAACCTGATATATGTAAACTATGTTGCTGTTGTTGTGTGGATTTGTAGGTAATTAGATTTAAAAACATGGAGTAATTGATTGGGGTCCAGTTGAAGCCAAGGTTGTAGTGACTTGCCCAATAGTCCTGTTATAATTTTTTTCCATATTTTAACAGTGTTTTGAATTAATACATAGAATGCTTCCTCTTATTATCTGAACAGACCACAGCTGAGAAATTTGGCTTGTGTGTTGGATGATACAATTGGGACAGAAAAGATTATTATGTGACTAAATTATACACAGGGACGTTTTTAGAGAGATTAAGTCTTGATTTTCAAGCTAAATAAATAATTAATTACCTGAGTAAAGGCTGGTAGGATCATTACTTCATGCTATTCATTTAATAAAGAATGTTTAATTGGCTACATATTACAAGGAAACAAATTCTATACATGGAATGATTGAATATTTGTTCTGCAAGGAAATAAAAAGAATAGAAAGGGCCACATTGTCATAAAATAAGATCTTGATAGCTAGAAGCATTTTGGAATGTTATGAAAGAGTTTTCTACATTGAGTGAGAAATTGGATAAGGAGGTATGTGGGTTCCTTCAAACGGTGTTTTTACACTTGAATGATGCTAAGACCTGGTTCAATTTTTGTTGAGAACAATTTGTGAATAACATGTTTCAAGCCAGTAAAGCAGTCATACCCTTTAAGTGTGTACATAATCTGTAACAACACTGATTTGGGAACACTCTAGAAGATATTAAATGCAATAGACAAATATATGGTGATAGAAAGAGAACTGACTCTGGGTGGTGAACACACAATGTGATATATAGATGATGTATTACAGAATGGTACACCTGAAATCTATGTAACTTTGTTAACAGTTGTCATCCCAATAAACTTTAATTTAAAAAAATATATAAAAGCAATAGAATTAAATGGAAAAAATCAATTTATCAGGATATTACACTAAATATTTATATTGAACAAAAGTACATGAAAATGTGTCATGTTGAGGCATGGAGTGGAGCAAGAAAAGTGGTCCATCATTTCTGTATCTGTGAGGGGAGAAAAGCCAGAAACAGTACCAAGAGGGTTAACTTCCATCTTTGAAAGAGCCGGAGAACAAAACACATGACCTATCTACCAAGTATCATTTGATGATGATGTCACATCTACCTTTCGAAATTTCCCCTTTTACTACAGTGGCTAAAAGCTTTGAAGCCACTTTTCTTGGGTAATCTTGGGGAATTTATTTGATATTTGGAAGGCGGAAGAAAAAGAGAAGCCATTATTTTTCAGTAGCAGCAATGGGCAAGACACATGAATTTGAGAGATGGCAAATGTGGGATTTTGCTAGCAGATTCCAGCTGTCCTTAAAATACCCACCCAGACTTTGCAAGAAATAGCATTATTAACAACATCTTCTCTGCAATTATTTCTTTTCTGAATTTCAAACAAACAAACAAAAAAACAAAAAAAACCAGTAATGGTTCTAATGCCTTCATTCATCTAGCACTTTCAAAACTTGTATGAGCCTCTAATTCCCTGTATTAAATCCCTTCTTACTTGCAGTATAATAGTGTGCTTTCTGTTTCCTTAGGCAAGCCTTGGCTGATTCAACCTAAAATAAGCATTCTGGGCTTCAGAGTCCTTGAAAATTCAGGAATTTTATTTAACTTTTAAGCACCTATTATATGCCAAGCACTAAGCTTTTAGATGTAATTATATAATACATTCAAAAATAGTTTGATCCTTGTCCTCATAATGTTTACATTTAGTGGGGAAAACCAGGCAATTAAAACTGAGTTTAAGGGCATCTCAGGTGATTCTAATGCACAGACAATTTTGAGAGACACAAATGAAATTTCATTGTTCGGCCAACAAATCTGCTTTGCATTTCTAATTTCTCATTTATCGCAAGGGTACAATGATTCACCCAGGCATTCAAGCCATAAAATTAAAAAGTATTCTGGACTCTTCTCCCCTTCACGCCCTATTCTAATCCCATCAGATGTTAGGTTTTGTTTCCTAAAAAGGACCCGAATACATTCCTTCCTCTCCATCTGACTGCACCTGAATTATGCTGATGAAAAAAAGTTAAGAGATTTAGAACCAGACAAACCCTAATTTTAAATCCTGGTTATGCCATTTGCTGGCTGTGAAAAATGAAATATATAATTTCTCTAGGGCATAAAAGTAATAGTGAGTAACAGAGCTTTTTTTGAGGGTTAAAGTTAGTATTTGCAAAGCATCTAGCACAGTATCTCTCTCACTAATAGGTGGCTTCCTCCTCTACCCATTTGTTTCATTTATAATTGTGAGCTGTGTGGACCATTTCAATAGGAGTGACACCCTAACTAAGCTCTCCATTTATTGTTTTGCATCACTTAAACCTTTATTCCTTAGTGATTCCAGAGTAACTATTCCAAAATACAAATATGATCAATTTCCTCTCCTGCTTAATGATTTTCAATGTTCCCCTAAAATTTACAAGATGGAATTCAACCTCTTGGAAATACTCAAAGACTTTTATCACCTGATCCCTACAAGATTTCCCAGCCTTCTCTGCCCTTCCTTGTAACATAGCTATCATCTTAGCCAAGCCAAAATCTTATTTTTCATGAATGTGGAAATTAAATCGATGTAATAGAAGTCTCAGCAAATGTAGTATTAAATTCTAGCTTTTCCACTTGTATGATCTTGGGGAAAATCACTTGGATTCTCTGTTTCACTTTTCTCATCTATACAAAGAAGGTAGTAATATTCCTTTCAGTTGTCCTGAAGTTTAAGAGATATGATACTGAAGTTCTCTTTAGGATGCAAGATTCTATGGGAATGAAAGATAAATACTATTTTGTGTTGTCATTATGTTGTGATAGTTACCTTTATTTATCAAATAAATGGGTGGTGATATATTGGGGGTCTGAACACTACATGCTTTTAGTCCTAAGTGAGAAGCTGACACACTTATCTGCTTAATGGCTGGACAATATGAAGAATAGGAGAGACTCAGAAAAAACATTGGATATTAGAAAATATGGTCCATTCAGGTGAAAATTGAATGACCTGTTATGTTTGTCTGCTTATTATTTAATAACAGACATATCTGTTTCCAAATATTCAGTAGATACTGAATATAAACACTAAGGCTTGGAGAGCTTCTCTTTGCCTGAAATCTTGGGAAATTTTCTACTTTGGTGGATCACATCTACAAATCATAAATACCTAAAACCTAGTTTGGAAGCTGTGATTTGCCATTGTAAAAGAAGCTCAAACTTGAGTTTAATGAGTATTCAAAAGATCAAGCTTTATAAAAATTCATCAGTGATACACAGAAATCATTTTGGGTCTTAATCAAAGCATTTTCCTAAGTCTTGCAGAGGAGCAAGATTCCAGAGATAGACTTGCTAAGCTAACCAAGTTAAATCTTTGAGAGGAGTTAGAAAGGGATTTAGTGAGTCAATCCCATCACTGCTGTGCTCTACCTGCGGTTGCCAAGGTAACAAGAAACGGAATTTCCAGAATTTCTTTTCTAAACTAGCATCAGGAATAACATAATTATCAGCTAACTGACTGCCTTCCAGTGTGTCCACATAAATTCCTAGATGCTAATCACAAAAAAAAATCAAGTTCTATCATGTTGTTTCCCCCTACCGTGTTTCCCCCAAAATAAGATCTAACTGGAAAATAAGCCCTAGCATGATTTTCAGGGTGCTCCTAATATAAGCCTAACCCCAAAATAAGCCCAAGTTAAAATTGTCAGCCAGACATGACTGTATTAGAATGTAAATTTTTATACATGAATGAATAAAATGAGTCTTTTGGAGCAAAAATTAATATAAGACCCAGTCTTATTTTGGGGGAAACACGGTAGACAAACATATGTGTATTTTAAATAAATGACCTGCTGCTTTCCCACTTCACATCTCTATTTGTCTCTAAATTATACCAGGGATTTTATCTGTGGTTTACTTTATCCACGTTTGTGCTCTACCTTCAGTTTCTGCCATCCCAATATATTTACACCACATAAGAGATCTCTTCACACTTTTGCCCTTTCTCTGTATCAGCTGCTGTTGCTTATTCCTCAGTACTTTCTATGCTAATAGGAAGGTTCTTTGTTGCCCAGTCCAGCTCACTGTAGGCAGGATCTGTGTGCCTGGGCTCTGGTGGGGGGAGCCTCCTCACTGTTCATGCAGCCAAATTCTGCTGATATTGGGTTGTCGGAAAAGTCACGAAGAATTTTTTCTATGTTTTTCACTGCAAAAATGTGTCATGACTTTTCCGAGAACCCAATATGTGTGGTGGGTCATGTACAGGTGAGAGTTTTTTGCTCCTCCTCCAGTAGTAGCAAATCTAATAATTTGATAGCATTTTGGGCAGAGGACTCTTGTCTACTGCTTTTCCATAAGTAGAGGCTGCTTTCCCAAGGTTCCTCCAGCAGCAATGGGACTTGCTGGTGACAGGGATTGCTGCTATTCCCCATTCAAATCTGGTTTTATTTTTTTGTTTGGTTTTTGTTTTCTCATTTCAGGGAAGAGTCTACGCAGGACGTGGGGCTTCATGCCTTTCCTCTAGTGATGGAAGGTTCCCTCCTACCACTGAGGGAAGCTCTCTCTGGACTACCAGCTTGCTCCTAGTCTAAAAGTGAACGCAAATTCCCTTTGCATCTAGGCCTCCCAGTGATTCTGTACAGTCATTGCCCCCTTACTGAGGGAGACACATTCTCAGAAATGCATCGTTAGGCGATTTTGTTGTATGAACATCAAGTGAACTTACTCAAACCTAGATGTGTAGCCTACTACAAACCTAGGTTATATGGTATACCACCATTGTATATATGGTCCATTGTTGACCAAAACATAGTTATGTGGGGTGCGACTGTCCTATGATACCAGCCCGCATTTGGCTTTTAGCCATCCATAAAAATGTTAGCAGGTTTCTTCTTGTATATCTACCACATCTTTCTCCTATTGTCTGCCACTGGTGATCCAGGCCCAGTGTCAGGGATAATCAGCAGTGTTGGCAGTGGTCAGATTGAAATGTAACTCTGTTACTTCACTTTAGATAGCTTTGGTGGTCATTAGTAGCAGCATCAAAACCATGTTTTGTTTTGTTTTGTTTTGTTTTGTTTTGTTTTGTTTTGTTTTTAACACAGAGTTCTTACAAAACTTGTGAAAGTATTTCTTGCTTCCATTGTTGCAATGAAGTGAAATGTGCATTACTTGGAAAGCTGCATACACTTCTTGGTATGAGATCCTTGAGAACAATAGTTAACAGCTACATTTCATTATTCTCATTGTTTACCTAAGAAAAAGAAAAAAATCATCCTCTAAACAATGAATGCCTGGAATTTTAGACCTAGATGGTAGAAATCGACCAAGTTTCCCAGAATAATCACACTCAGTGAGCAAGTAATGAAGTAAGGATTTGAACTTATATGGGGAAAAAAATTTTGGCAGCAAGCCTACAGTATCTGTGAAATATTTGCTTTCTTTGCCAGGGACACCTGGGTGAAAGTCCCAGGTGAAAATCCCTTGCAGACTCACTAGCAGAAAAAATAGAGTTCTTATATGCGAAATGCTTTTAGCAGAACATATCTGATCGGTCCAGGTTGCTTACTGTACATACCCTAGGAATTCATAGGAATACAGGACATGGCCCATTTTTATACTTCAGTATTGCATAAATAATACTGAAGTATAAAAATGAACTGTAACCAAAATGATGTTTGTCTATAGCAAGTGATGTCCTGCATGTATTGCTTAGAACATCACACATTTAATCAAAACCAGAATGGGTCCTGATGGACCTAAGGAGCTCCATTGGTCATCTCAAACTTTTCCAAGAGAGAAGTAAAGCCTTGCCTGTGTTTTATTATCATTCATATCCTTTCAATTACCAATAAAGTTCAGTACTGAGTATGATATCTGATTCCTATGAGTCAGCTCTGACAATTGAAACTATTTATCTTCAATCTTAATAGCTACCTGGATTTTCAGTACATGCATGTTCCCCTATGCAATAATGCCTGGCTCTGTCTGGTACATGATCAGAGGCTAAACAAGAACCATGGAATCAAAATTCAGGATTCATGTCATTTTACCACAGAAATTCTTTAACCACATTTAGGGAGTTTTCATTTGCTCTGAGCTTTGAAATATCACTGTGGTATGACATGTGGTAGAAATGCTAGGAAACCAAAAATCTCTGTGCAGTATATGCAAATACGACTGCAAAGAAATATTTCACATTCTTTGAAAGTATGGAGGACAAAGAATATCAAATTAACAATAGTGGATGTACTTGGATATAAGGTATCAATGTTTGGCTCTTTCATGATAGATCATAGACCTGCTTTTAATAAAAGCAGCCACAGAAAATGAGTCTGCAATCGGCATTATCCTGGGCACTCTTTCTTTATGGTTTTATTACGCCAAAGATAAACAGACACAAGAAAAAAAAATGTCCTGGCAATGTTACTCAGGGATCGACCTAAGCATAATCAATGCTAGCCTTTGACCATCTAGGT
>NW_017732930.1:114570-117519 GCF_001890085.2 Hipposideros armiger | reverse complement strand
TGTACCTAAAATAATGAGTTTGTTTAATTAATTACCCTATGTGTTTGGCTTGAATGTTATATATGTGTACTTCTCATTATTAAATTTTATGTTTGTTATGCTTGAATGGTTTTATTTTTTGCAACATAATATTTTTTAATATATCACATGCAAATTTGTAAGGTCCTCTAAATTTAGTAAATTTCATGCCTTGTTTTTAGGTCTTTCATTTCCAAACATTAACACACACACACACAAACACACACACACACACACACATTTTATTTAGAAACCTCTCATACTCTGACCCCTACTTCTCAGCCCCTGGCTTCCATACAGTTATTTTTTACATTGGTAAAATTCAGGTTGTTCCAGTAGCTGCAAAAACAAATCAGAGACCCATTGATATTGAACCCATCTAGAACACTTTGAGACTGGTGATGGGAGAGGTACTATCTGGGGAAAACATAGAAGTACAGCCAGAAGTGGATTCTGAACACTGTCTTCCTTCCGATAGGGGCTGTGCCTATGCTAAGTAAGCATAGTAATATTCCCTGCTTTCTTGCTTAGTGACAGGGATTAACATGAGCACCCCATGCTGGTTTTTAAGCAGCCAGGAAGATTATAATCAGCCAGTATTTTGACAATAGTGCTGGAAAACAACCAGTTTTCCTCTCTGAGTCAGAAGACCTTTTCAGGTGTCTAGAGTAAAGTTCATACTGGAATCATATTTTTATCCCTGATGTCTTCAATTGGTCTCTTATCAGGGAAAGAGAAGTTTGCCACAGTATATAGTTTTTAACCTTACAAATTCCCTGCTCTTATTCTTTACATATGAATCAATGAGGTCATTAGAAAAAAAACTACAGAAAACAGGAAATAATTCTAATTATAAAATAGTTCTATAGAAATAATAATTTCTCTAGAATATAAAAATAATTTGAAATCAGAAGACCAATTATTTTTTTATTTATTAGGTTCCTGATTCCAAGTAAGTCCCTAAACTTCTCTCAGTCTTGATTTTTCAATATACAAAATGGAAAGAAAATGTCTGATTTGCCTATTCTACAGTGATATTATGAATATCAAATGAAAGAATGTGCATGAAAGTCCTGGTAACTAGAAGGTATATACATGTGTTTGATCTATGCAACTGTGTATTTACATCATGCCTTGAATCCATCACTTATTTTTATGATATGTTCCTAAGTTATAGCTTTGTCCAATTAAATCATCCCTTGTCTTAGAATAAAGACAGAAGATGCTTCATCTCACATATCAATACAGTAAACTATAGTGGCTGCCTAAAATACTATGTTGGGAAGCGTTCTGAAGAAGTACTAGATTTAATAGGAATAAACATTGTTAATAATTAATGGTATCTCCTACAGGGACCAATATGGGAATACAAGTAGCCATGCCACACATTTGTAATAGCTTCCTTAAAACTCATAAGTTATTCCAATAAACTAGGTATTTCTTGTCAACTCCAAGACCAACATTAACATGGTAACAGAAAAAGATTTACATTACTTAACATCATGCGCTCTTACCTGGCCAAGACAAACCTGACTTAGTATTTTCAAGGGTAATTAACGGTAACATGGCTTCTTTGTATGACTAATAAGTGTGGAAGTCATTTAAGGTTTTTATTTTTTTTAAATAGAAAAGGAATGTTGGATTCTAGGGGGATCTAGCTGTGAACTCATTGAAAAGCAAGTGAACTCTGGTACTCTGACCAGTGAGGTAAGTATCCCCCATATTGCTCCAGCCAAAGAGGAAGACTTCCCACAACAAAGGAGTGCTCTTCAGTAAAGGGATGTGAATAGGTGTGTGCATCTACCTGTGAGAACCTCCTGACATGTTGTCAGGGACCATGAAGGACAAATCAAAATCACTGACTTTTTAATAATTATAGATTGCTGTTGATTTATGTCAGGAAAACAGATCTTAAGACATTTTTCCCCAAAGCAATGGTCTGGGATAAAGGTATGACAACGTAGAATTTAGGCAATTCATTTTTAAAATGAGTTATTAAAAAGTGGCCCATTTTAGGGCAGGCCGAGTGGCACGTTGATTAAGAGTTGGCTTGGGATGCCAGCTCTGAGCAGCAGGGCCCCGGTTCAGATCCCACATGTGGGCCAGTGAGGCTGCCTCCTCTACAGCTAAGATGGTGAACAACAGCTTGACCTGGAGCTGGGCTGCCATGAGTCGCCAGCGACGGTGTAGGCTACAGTGGAGCTGCAGTGGGCTCCCGTAAGCTACCAAGAGGGCCGGCAACTGGCATGAGCTGTCAAGAGCCACCGTGAGTGGCCATTCAGTGACCGGCGACCAATCTGCCTCACCCGGGAAGAGCGCAATAATAATACCAACATGGGCCAGTGAAGCGACATCCTCCACAACTAGACTGAAGAACAAAAGGACAGCAATTTGTCTGTTCCCCCTCCCCAATTTCCCAATGCTGTTCCCCTCCCCCAGCCCCCAAATTAAAAACCAACAACAACAACAACAAAAAAAAGTGGCCCATTTTAGTATGAGGCCAGAGACACTGGACTTCAGATTATAGACACAGGACTCCAAATGACCCCAAAAGCTCTGACTGATACATTTGCCTTGTTAACGTTCATTGACTGACTTATCCATTTATTTATTCAACAAATAATATTTGAACACTGAGTAAGTGCCAAGCAGTGTGCTAAATAGTGATGATACGATGATGAGTAAGACAAGCATGGTTACCTAGCTACATGGGACTAACAGGGACACAAGGGTTAGCCACGTAATTGTATGTGTGGAGATTACTACAAAGGACATAGCACAGGCATGCTAAGAAGGTCATAATGGGAAGTATTAACTCTGTGAGATTAGGGAATGCTAAAACCCAAAAGGTTTGTAGGGGCTAAACATATGAGGGTGTAGAAATGGTAAATATTTTCTAATGAAAGTATTTTCTAAATGAGAGGTCAGGAT
>NW_017732930.1:110677-113771 GCF_001890085.2 Hipposideros armiger | reverse complement strand
AGAGAGAGAGAGAGAGAGAGAGAGAGAGAGAGAGAGAGAATCTTTCCATATGCGTGCACAGAGAAGCAGTCTCCTGAACACACAGAGAGGAGGTGGACATTTGCAAGCCAGGAAGACATTCCTCACAACAACCTTGCCATTCTGCACCTTGAACTCAGTCTTCCAGCCTCTAGAGCTGTGAGAAACTAAATTTCTGTCGTCGAAGCCACCCGGTGTACAGTATGGTGCTCTGACGCTTTCAGCTGACGAACACACGCCACCTCAGCATGCACTGCCCAAGAAACCTAACCTGCGACAGTGTCCCTTTCACCACCACTGATTATGCAATCACAATTCCTTGGACTCAAATGAAAATAATAGAACCTAATGAAATCAATTATATACATAAAGATTTCAATATGCTTAAGTGCTTTCTGAGTTGAAACAAAAGCTTTCTATTTAGAAAGTATCTTCTCAGCCTGAATTACTCTAAGAAGATAACTATCTGGTGAGCGCAAAGCTCATATTCAAGACTTGAGGAGAGGCTGCCACTGCTCCCCAACTTTCTGACAGGTGGAAACGAATAGACTGTCACTTCCAATACGTCATGTCCCCAGTGGTGTTGAATCACTTAACATTCCAAACACCTACACTGTATTCCCAAAGGCTTCTTACCATCAGGATTCAAGACACTGCAGAGCTCTGAGATAGATCAGGAGAGCCCACTGAGCCAAGGAAACAACAAATACCTTTGTAGGAGCCTCTGGAAAAATTGCATTTCTCACCAAAGTCTTGTCTGCTGTAAGCAGAATGAAGTCCTGTACCTCAAATTATTGGGGGTGCATAAGGTTTTCATGAGAGTAAAAGAAAACCTGAATCTTGATGGGTAATCACCACTTCCTCCTATCAGATTTCTGAGGCAGATTTATGCAAGCATCAACACCAAGAAGAGAAATAAAGCACTGCTTTATCATTAAAGATGGGCCAGCGCCCAATAAGGTCTCTCTGGGGTTGGTGGATGAAAAGGACACTGTTGAGACTGGACTGGAAGCCAAAGCCATATCTCCATGTCTATCTTAAGCCCAAATTCAGATCTGAGGATTGTACTTCCTCTAGCTAGAAGGAAAAAGGAATAAGGGAGATGCATGGAGCCTGAGCAAACATACTTCCACACATTTGTTTATGCTGCCGATTCTGTTTGGAAAGACTTGTTTAAATATGCTCCACCCCACACCCTCCAAAAACCTCTACTCACCCTTTAAATTTTTCTTGAGTGAAGATACCCTGATTTCCACAAAGTTACTCCATACTTTATACCTTCCAAAGACAGGTCCTCGGTACACATTTCAGTCTCTATTTATTGGGTTACTTTATTCATTGGAGGACAAGTTTCTTGGAGGCCAGGACCGTGTCTTGCTAATCTGTCAGGTGAGTCTAACATAAGACCTGACAGACAATGTGTTGTATATCCAGGTACCTAAAATCACACATCGTCTAGCCCCAACCTTTCTTTCCAGCCTCATAGTGCACTGAACCCACCAGTCCCTCACTTACCCACACTGCACTGCTTTATCCACAACACACAACTCACTGACCTGTAAACATTCCGTGTACAGCCACACCCCCCTGCTTTCACTCATGCTGTTCGGTTGGCCTGAAATGTTCTCCGATCAATTCAAACAATAAAAATCTTCATCTTTCTCTGAGGTCTTACTTAAATGCTGCTTCCTCTGCACAGTCTCCTCCTTGCTTTCCCATAATCTCATGTTGATTCCATCCTTTCTACGTGCATCATACACCCCCTACGCTGGTCTTCATTCTTTACCCGCCTATAAACACTTAGAAGGCAGGACTTATAATGTACTCCCTTCTCTGCCTGAGGACACTCAGACAGATGCATGGCTCCCCTTCTGTTCCCACTAAAGCAGCTGCATCTTTTGTGTCTTCTAAGTGGCAAACCTGAGAAGCATCCTAAACTCCCTTGTCAGTTACCATGCTCTGTATTTCTTGATCCCACTATTTCTTCTCATGAGCACTCCCCTAGCTCAATGCCTTCCCATCTTTTCTTTACCTAGAAGGCTGCATTCACTCTCAGTCATTTCCTTGCATGTAGTTTCGCCCAGTCTCACCAAGGATCTCTCTTCTACTCTGGGCTCTAAGAGCCCTAAAGGCAAAGGTTCTATCTTATTTTATTTTATTTTTCTTTTCTTTTTTGTTAAGCAAACACTTCTAAGGGCCTACTGTGTACCAGACTGTTTTAGCTGTGAAGACAGAAACACGAGTTAAGAGTCACTCTCTGGCACCGCGTTTGGCCTACAGTAGGGTTTTCAGAAATACTGGGTTGACAGAAAAGTCATGACATATTTTTTCTATGTTTTTTGTTGCAAAAATGCATCATGGCTTTTCTGACAACCCAATGTTTATGGAATAAATTAATTAAAAAATGAATGGATGATGTTTTAAATGGATGGGTCATCATCTTTCTCCTACTTCAAACTCCTCTGTAGCCCATATTTATAGTCAATTAATTTTCAACAGTTACCAAAGCAATTTAACGAGGAATGCCAAGTCTTTATAACAAATCATCCTGGATCAAGTGGATAAACATATTTGTTAAAAATGAACATTGACCCTTATTTTATACCAGACACAAAAAGTAACTCAAAATGAATCATAGACCTAAATATAAAATCTAAAACAATATAACTTCTAGAAGAAAGCATAGAAGTCTTTGCGACCTGAAGATAGGCAAATGTTTATCAGATATAATGACCTATTAGTCCTTGCAACAACATAGATGAACCTCAATACATTATGCTGAGTGAAAAAAGCCAAGCACAAATGCGTACATACTGTATGAATCCATTTAGATAAAACTCTATAAAATGGAAACTAATATATAGTGACAGAAAGCAAATCAGTGGTTTCCTGGAGCAGAGTGCAAGGAGAGATGGATTACAAAATGGCACGAGAAAACAACTGGAGAGAGAAAATGTTTGCTTTCTTGACTGTAGTGATGGTTCCACGGGTACCTAGATGTCAAAATTCATTAAATCCCATGCTCTACATATGTGCAATTTATTGTACTTTAAATATACCTCAACAAAGTTTTGGG
>NW_017732930.1:99278-109522 GCF_001890085.2 Hipposideros armiger | reverse complement strand
ACAAATAGTATAGGAGGAGAAATCACATCGTATTTATCTTCATAGCACATGGCTTCTCATGAGTGCTCAACCATGTTTTTAAGACAGAAGTAGAAGAAGAATGAATGAGAAGAAGAGAGGGAGGGAGGAAAGAAGAAATACAAAAGAGGAATAAAAAAGGGGGTGGGGGGGGAGACAGGAAAACATTTTAGCTTCCAGAACAGTGACTCTTGACCTAACTATATATTATCACCTGTGGAGAGCGTTAACAAATACTGGGGACTGGGTTGCACCCCAAGTGATTCTGATCCTAATTGATCTAGGTGTGGCTTGAACAAGAGCGTTTTTAAGTTCTCCCCAGATGACCCCAACAGGCAGCCACATTTGAGAATCACTGCAATGGTTGCTCCTACATGAATTGACTCCCAGGGAACAGGAGCTCAGCCAGAACCTCAGAGGATCAAGACCTCTGTGAAGACTGGGTCCTGAGCCTCTGGAAAGCTCTTAGGTTCTAGCTGTGCACTATCCCACAGTTAGGTCTTCCCGGGGTGCTCATGGGCCTCACTCCAGGAGATAGTCATTCTTCTCTCCATTCACAAGTTCCTTAGTTTAGGTTTAAATAATCATCCCTTGGCATTTAAATAACTTCTCAGCTTCTTCCCCATCATAGCCTTCTTGGACCCTGCTGGTCACATGAATTTTTCTCTGCAGGATTCTCAACTGCAATCCATGGAGAGAACTTTGTCAATGCTCTGATTAGAAAAGGTCAATGTCATTATCTGGATATGGTCCTTATCTATCACCAACACCTAAACATGTTTCTCAGTTAAAAACAATATTAATTTAATTGCTAATCAGAGTTCTTTGAGGGAGGGCTTTATAATGGAAAGAAGGCTATATGCCAGGATTCTGAGCTACAATTCTGGTTCTGCCCCTTATTAATTGTGTGGGATATCTGGCAAGATAGTTAACCACTATTAATGATAGTTTATCATCATTAAAGTGGAGGAGTCTATATTTATCTCATAGGGTTAATATTAGATTCACAGAATGAGTATGTGATTATGTAAAGGTTTGTTATAACAGTTTAGGGGTGTGTGTGTGTGTGTGTGTGTGTGTGTGTGTATGTGTACATATACATACTCAGATTCAACCAATCCACTGGAACAACTAATATATTTCCAGCACTCTCCTGGAAAATTTTTTTTTAAAGTAAAATAGTTTAACGAATGTTTTTCTTGGGGAGAGTTAAGGATAGATGAATAGGGATGCTCTACCTGGCATGAAGATTATATATGTATCTATATGATCAATCTTAAGTCCAGCTGGTCTTTCAAAACATCTGAGGGAGAGAGGGAACATGGCACCCACATAAGTTTTAAAGCTGTTTCTTATAAAGCATATCTATATGTCAAAACCTAGGCAGTTATCTAAATAAATGATCTAACTAATTATGCAGGGCAAACCTGTGAGACAGGTATTTTTTGGTGAGACTCCCATTTTTGCTGATGAAAACACTGAAATTTAAAGGTGAATTTGAATTTGGTGAAGGGCATGCTGTTAGTCAATCATGAGCCTTAGATTTGAACGCAGGGCTATTTAGCCTGCTTGCTAATAAAACCACCACAATTGGTTTGTGTGGCCAAACCTTAACTTGGGATAACATCAAATGGTAAATAATAAATTAAGCACTACCCTTAGGCTGAGAGGATTTGATGGGACATCTGCAACAGGAAACCTTCCATTCCAAATGTGAAACTGAGCAGTGGAGGTACTTACAGCTGGTAGCCATTTGGCCAGAAGGGGGCAGAATTCCACGGGAGAGGAATGGTAGCTACAAGGAAGGTTAAACAGAAAGGCTATTAGGAGAGGCTGAGGGTCCTTTTTGGGGGGTTGTACCTATGCACTACTGAAATGGTTCTCAAGCTTGAGGGTACACTGGAATCCCTTAGAGGACTTGTTAAAACACTGATGTGGGTCCCACTCCCAGGGTTTCTGATTCTGGGTCTCGGTGAGGCCAGGAGATTTGCATTTCTAACAAATTCCCAGTGATGCTGAGGTTGCTGATCTGGGGACCACATTTTGAGACTCACATCAGTATCTGACAGGGTCAGCAAATCTCTTTGGAGAGCTCGTTCACTGCTACACAGATTACAGCAGCATTTAAGAGTGTGAGCACTGCAGCATTTATAGACCGTCTCGTTTCAAAAGGCACTTCCCAGGTGGTTGATTCTGAGCAGCTTATTTAACTTAGTTGTGCCTCAGTTTTGATAGGCAGATAGGTAGGCTGAGAAAGCAACACATGTGTAACATTGCTTGGAACATAGGAAATCATAAGCTAGAAATCATTATGCAACGGTATGCTAGGGACATGGTATGGTGGCTAGCCCACCCAAATCCTTCTTCAAAGAGCACCTGTGGCTAAGTTGCAGGGAGTGCTGTCAGCAGACACACTCCAACTGCCAGTCCTTTCAAGGATAGTCTCGGCTGCAGAGAGCCATCTCATCCAATGTGGCGTCCTCCCAGGGGCAGCCATATCCGATAATGACTGTTGAGACATAGATATAAATAGTCTGTCATTTTGACCCAATGCAGGACAAGTCTGACCACCACTCTAGCCTAGAGCTTGCTGTGGGGGCAGCTGTAGCTGCTCGGCCTGCATCGAAGCTCGACTCCTCCCTTTGCTCAAACCTGCTTCCTTCTTTCTCTTTCACAGGGATTGGCCCCAAGGACCCTCTCATCTGAACATACTGGACACTAAACTACATCTCAGAGCCTGCTTCCTGAAGAGCTCAACCTGCAGCACATGAGCCCTTCAAGGCCAAAGGAGCAAGGCTTGGAGGAGGAAGCACAACATAAAGTCAAAACCCTCAGACCCAGTTCCTGGGTTTGGTGTTTGATTTCATAAAATTTTCTAGTGAATAACAGCATCCATTCATTGCTACTTAGTATGTGCCATGGATTATTGCATTTAGTCATCAGAAAACCCCTATGAGGCTATTGTTATATCCAATATAGAGATAGGGAAATGGATGTTCACAGGTGTGAGGTAACTTTTATCCACAGCCATGTTAAATAAAACTTGGGTGTGTCTGACTCTGAAGGCTGTGCCCTCAGATACCATACTTTTCTGCTCTGGTTTTTCATTAAAGAACAATGCAAGCAGCATTTTCACAAGGTGAGACTTGGGGCTTGGGAAAGCTTTCTGATTCAAGCAGGTGAAGCCCTGCCTGAAATGTTGCTGTCTCCCTAACAAAAGAAAGGGTTGTTTAGCCTCAGGGAACTTAGGTGGTCACTGGTGCTAGGCACTCCTGAGATGAGGTAAAATGCTCCTCACTGCAGGCTCTGGGGTGGGGGGACCTCTGTTGGTCATGAAGAGATGTCATGTGACAAAGACCCAGCATCTATAAATTTTTTAACCAGCCATATTGCTAATTCAGATTCCAAACGAAGATATGCAGAAGGGACACTTCAGAAACACACACAATGTATTACCCTATGGGATGTTGGTCCCGGACCTCAAGTGGTAGAGAAAGGGGAACAGCGTTGGATTATAGTAGGCAGAACTGAAAGGCCCAACTCAAAAGCAAGCTTGTGCCTTCCTTGGCACCTTACCCCAGGCCCTTACACTAATCTTGGCCCTCTAAATATTACCACTCTTGTGGTGAGAGGAGACAATGAAAGACAAGTCCAAAAACAGATTTTTCCCCCCTAAAACGTTAAGCAATTGGCCAAATTCTCCTCCCTTCCCCCCATACCTTACCATAATGGTACAACCTAGGCTCGGTTCACTTTTTTCTATTAGTTATATGGTATAAAGGTAATATTTCATCAGATTTCCATATAAAAGAGAAGAGAAAGAAACAATTCACGGGTAGGAGATCCCCAAAAAGAGACTCCCCGCAGAAAACTGAGTTATTGTTGCTTTTTTTTTTTAATCTCTTTGCTAAGCACACCAAAAATTCTACTCCCCAAGTGCCTTGACCTAATAATGTACTTGAACTTGTCTCTTCCATACTGACACTCTTCCTTAGGGAGACAGCGGGGAGTGGTATTTCAGCAAGTTCTAGAAGCCAGATAACCTCACAGGTGACAGAGGTCCAAGTCATACCACTGGTAAGTGACAAGAAAAAGCCTCACCTTTTGAAGAAAAGGCAGGTCTGAGCTCACTTCAGAGTTGACTTGTATTTCCAGAATACTTTCACAGCACCAGTATTCCCTCACTTTCCTCTCCCATCCCTTCTTCCTCCTTTCCTGTTCCCCACCTTCATCCCTCTTTTTCATCCTTGCATCCTTCTGTCTTTCCTTTCTTCCTTCTTATCACCAGTTGCTTACTTCCAAAAACATTAACTGAAGATCCCTGAAAAGGAAGACTACAAGTTTGAATAACAACAAAACCTGCTTCACACATTCAATGTGGGACACAGGGTAAACACTTAGCATGGCTTACCCTCATAGTTTTCTCATCTGAAAAATGTTGAAAATGTTGGTACCTGCCTCCATAGATTATTTGGAAGATAAAACAGGAAAACGGGGATAACTTAGTATAGCCCCTGGTTCAGAGAAATCCCTTTGTATTAGTATGTATTACCATTATTTGGAATACTAATAGTAGCAGTCATATTGCTATTATTGACCTGACAGTGGACTAGGCATTGTCAATACAAAGGTGGGTCAGACATGAAAGTGGCCTCAGAAAGCTTCTTTCTCAGTCCCTTTCTAACAGTTCTGCAACAGCACAATTGTCTCACGAGCAGAATAAGCTATTTCATGATTCAACAGTGATTCTCAACCCTTGTGCATCAAAATAACCCCATGTGCTTTTAAAACTACCTTTACCTGAGCTCTGTATCTCTCTACCTCTTTATCCTGGAAATCAGATTCAGTAATTCTGGGGTGGATTCATAGTTATTTTGCATCATTTTCATGAGTGATTATGATGGAGACTCACAAATATGCCACCAGGAGTTGATCAAACTAGTGTGAATAATGACTCTGTTTGGATGGAAAATCTCCTTTAACAAGTTTACTACACAGTTTTATTGTTGCTGTTTTAATCTGTAAGCTACCTGATCCCTAGGCATTACAGTGTTGTGGACTTTGGAATCCAAAAGTCTAGGCTTGTTTTTTATCTCGTATACCTAGTAAGCTCTGTACTTATTTGTGAAATGGGAACATGAATGATAGTTATGTCATAGGATTGTTAGTAAGATTCAGTCTTACTAACAGTAAGAGTCAGTCATTCAACAGCAAGTATTCACTGAGTGCCTCCTCTATGTCAGGTACTATTTGAGGTCCAGAGGATACAGCAACGAACAAAACATGTCTCCATCCTCATAAAGCTCACAATCTAGTTGGTGGGGGAAGAAACGGATAATACACATAAAGCACTTGGCATAGTATCTGGCACACATAGTATAATCCTATTACACAAATATTTTGTGTACATCCATTATGTGTCAGGCTATTCTTCATGTTGAAAACACAGAGAACAAGAGACAGGATATTTGCTCTCAGACAGCCTGTATTCTATTAGTCAAAATACTAATAAGGAAATAATTGTACAGGACAATTTCCAATATTTTCTATGAGAAAGCTAAAATACAATAACGGGATAGTACATGCATCCAGTAGTATGCTTTCGACTGCAAGGAATAGGAAACCCAAATAAAATTGGCTTAAATAATAAAAGATCTTTACTGATAAAGTTTGATGATAAAATACGATTCGAGCATGGTTATTCAGGGTCCTGGCTTTGTCTCTCTATGGTCTCTGCCTGCTCTCCTTCACATGTTTGCTTCAACTTCAGATGTTTCTTCTTATGGCCACCAAATAGCAGCCAAGAGTACCGAGGCAGGCTCCCCTGGCAGTCACCTCCCATAATCATTGAACAGCAGTCCTACACTCTGCACTGACTGGACTGCCTGTGGACAAACGCCTGTGGCCAGGACAACAGCACGGCTTAGCTGGCTTAGGCCCGGGCTCCTCTATCTAACCAGTGTTGCAACGGAGCCCCTTGTCCTGATGACTATTCAGTCCCATCCTCCTTTCCAGTTTCCACTTTAGTGAGTGATTGGGGCAGGGCAAAATGTATAATCATCATGGGCTTTCTGAGGAGGTGACCATTAAAATGAGACTTGAATGCCAAAGAAATATCTAGCTCTTTGAAGGTCTGGGGAAAGAACATTTCACGCACAACAAGGAATAAGTGCAGACACCCAGGCATGAGTTTGATAGGACTTCCCTAAGACAGTACCAGAGGCTGGGGGCTTAAACAACAGAAATTTATTTTCTCAAAATTCTGGCAGCTAAACGTCCAAGTTCAAAGTGTTGGCAGGGTTGGTTTCTTCTGAAACCTCTCTCCTTGGCTTATAGTCAGCATATCGTTCCTGAGCCTTTATATGATCTTCCCTTTCTGTGTCTGTGTTCTAATCTCCTTTTTATAGGGTCACCAGTTCTATTGGATTAGGGCCCACCCTAATGACCTTGTTTTCATTTAATTGCCTCTTTAAAGACCCTATCTCCAAATGCAGTTGTATTCTTAGGCACCAGGGGTTAGCTCTTCAACATACAAATTTGAGGGTGATGCAATTCAGCCCATAACAACCCCTAATGCGAAGAATGGACTTGGCATATTTGAGAAGCAGAAGCCTATGTGGCTGAAACAGGATAAAAGGGAAATGTAGGTACAAAGTGACATGAGAGGGATAGGCAGGGCTCCATTCATCTAGGGCCTTGCCGGACATGGAATGTATTCGGATTTTACATTTTGGGTTGTTTTTGTTTTTGTTATCATTACATCTAGAAAACTCTGTACGAAAAATCAGAGATTCTAGCTAAAGGAAAAAATAACCATGTCTCCACCCAAAGAATAAGGTGGTATTTACAGCAATTAAATAACTTTCTCCAACTGTTTAACCAGGTAGAGAGACAGGAAACCGTACTTTGAAAAGCCCAGCTGCATCTCTTTAAATCGGTTGACTGTATGAATAATTTAAATATTAAAATGGGGCATAGCAGTTCTCAAGTAACCTATAATACATTTCCCCCTCTGGTACCCCATACACGCACTGCCAACCCACCTGTGTTGGGCACATTTCCATGCTAACGGCTATGCTATTTAGTGCTGGATTGTGTTGTTGATATGGTGATTTAACATTTACCATAGGGGTTAAACTGGATACAAAAAGCCGCACCAGCTTAGTCATATAGGACAAATTTCATGGAATTTTCAATAGTTTCACTAAGCCATGTTTCTTCATAATTTTTACAGAGATTTATTGCTGAAATCAAGAGTTGAGCTCAGAATGGTATTTGAAATGTGCTTGTCTCCTAAGGGAGATTTTTTTTTTTTTTTCAAAATGGCAGTCTGGCTTTAGGCATTTTCTCACTCCTTAGAGAGAGAGCAATGATGGGATACAGCCAGAGGCCTGGCAGAAAGTGTCAAGATTGCAGATGTAAAACCAAGAACCTGATGCTAATAAAATATGATGGGAAAGTAGTTGAAAGAGTTTCCTGAAGAATGGTAATAAGACTGGTTATTTCAGAGCATGCCACGGATTTTTCTCTTGATTCCAAGTGTTTGGAGGGAACACACCTAGGACTCCCCTTCTTTCAGCCTCTGACCACCGTTCAAACTCCCCTCCAGTCACAATCACTAGAACCAACCAACACAGGTTGGTTGGTTTGTTTGTTAGCTCCTTATTACCCACCAACCATTAGCTCCCAGATTTGTCAGAATTATTCCACCAAGGCGGAGGCCGCCATTAACCGCCTGGCCAAACTGTATCTGATGGCCTCCTGCACCTACCTGTCTCTGGGCTTCTATTTTGACCATGAGAATGTAGATCAGGAGGGCACCCCGAATCCCCTGAAGATGGGCCCTCTTCCAGCACATGCAGAAGCTGTCCCAACACAAATAGGGTGAACCCTGGATGCTGTGGAAGCCGCATGGCCCTGGAGAAGAGCCAGAACCAAGCCTTTCTAGATCTGCACCCCTTGGGTTCTGCCCGCACAGACGCCCATCTCCGTGACTTTCTGGAGAACTGCTTCCCCATGACCAGGGGAAACTCATCAAGAGTGACCACGTGATTAACTTCTGCTGGGCTGGGTGAGTGTCTCTTCAAAAGGGTGAGTCCCCCTCCCCAAGCATGACTAGTAGCCTCCGGAGCCCAGAGGCCTTTGCAGGGTCCCTCTGCACCCCACAGGTGTTGGGACTTGTGCCTGAGCCTCTCTCTGCAGCCACTAAACAGTTTTTAACCACCCTAGAGCCCTCCCCCAGGCCATGGACCAGATGGAAACAATAAAGCTTTTTGCAGCAGGAAAAAATATAATAAAAAGACTGGTTATTTCAAAATCACCTGTGGAGATTTTTAAAAAGTACCGATTCTCAGGTCTCATCTCCTGCCCATGCCAAAGATTCTGGTTCTACTGGCTTGGAAATCTGTGTAGTTGTAATGCATCCCAGGTTATTCCAATCTCTTCCACTTTGGTAACCATTGCCTTCCAGCAGTGAATACTGAAGTAGGGTCCCCAAACTACTTACACAGGATCACCTAGGGAAACTGCTAAAAATTCAGATTCCTGGGCCCCCTTTCTGTCCTAGTAAATCATGAAGGGCTATTGTAAAAAGAATCTCATTTTTTGACAAGCATCCCCTGAACGACACTTATAAAACTGAGGAGTTTTGCGATAGATTATCATTTAATTATTAATTGGATTAATTAAGCAGCCTGATTTTAGAAGTGAACAGTGGAAACCCTCCCCAAAATTAGGTGATGTGTTCAAAGACACATGCTTATCTAGTGACAATGTCCAATCTTTCTTGAGTATTTTGAACTTTTCTGTGTTCAAAAACATTTGATAAGTATGTACGTGACTTGCTGTCTTTAGCTGTAATGGGAAATAACAAAGGAATGTGATGTAGGTCAGCTTCTCAAAGAGCTCAGAAAAGTCAAGCTTAGACAGAGAGGCAAGATATATTCTAACGAAACAGACCCACTTAAAGCAGTATGACGTGAACTACATTTGTTATTCTAAAAAGTACTCCTATAGGAACTCTGAAGATCAGTGTGGGCTGGGCTAGTCTTGGAAGGCTTCCTGGAGGAAGTGATACTTGAGCTCATTTTTTTTTTTTTAGATAAGATGAAAAGTAGGAAAAGTAGACTATTCTATATCTGGGAAGTAGAGAAGAATAGTGACGTCGATAGAAATCAGGATGAAAATTGGATGAGTTGCTTTTAAAACTTTGCCAATTATTCACCTAAGAATATCAGTTTTCTTCTTTGTTTTCTCATCTATAGAATGTAAACATTAAATAAGGTCATGTATGAATATGCATAACAAAAACTTAGGCACCTAATGGGATATCAACAAATGCTGGTCCTGCCTTCTCCTTCTCCTTCAAGACAGCAAACATACATAATATGAAACTATGATTTTTCTTTCTTGTACCATATGCCAGAGAGAAGATAGTCTACCAGTCACCATCACTTTTTCTAAATGTCTTTGAAAAGGTTAGAGCAAACTATTTTATTTCTCTTAAAATAGTTTTATAATATAACAATATGTCTGAGCTTTCTGAATTACCATCTTCAAAACTTAGATGAACTTGACTTCTGGAATAATTCCTTCAAGATTCAAAATTAAATAATAGGGTATAACAAAGACACTCTAGTATGAAAAAAATGTTTATTGGATGAATGGCATATATATGTAAAGTTACACGAAATTATTTTTTACATAGATATATAAAATCTTTTGAGCATTTTCGGATTCTTATAGGATGCCCTCAACCACCTCAAGTATTTGTCTCCTTTAGATTTTATGATCAATTTCCTCACTCATAAGAAGACCTTGGGATCTACACATTACTAACAACTCAGCTACTGGGAAAGTCTTAGGGGGCATCTGTAGGGACCAGACCACTTCAGACCCCCGAGTTAGCCAGGTACAATGAAAAGTGCAGGGGCTCTGAAGTCAAACAGAACTTGCCTTGAAACCTGGCTCTGCTAAACCATCTGGCAGTGTGACCTTGAGCATGGCCTTCAAACTCTTTAACATTCAGGTGCAACATGGGGAAGGAAAATAACATGTGTGCCGCAGAGTTGTTTTACCAGGAACCATTCCCCTATAGCACAGTACTATGCGTGATACTCAATAAATATGTGTAAAGGAGAGAGAAACGTGTGTGAGAGGGAGGGGGAGATAGAGATGAGAGAGAGAGAGAGAGAGAGAGAGAGAGAGAGAGAGAGAGAGAGAGAGAG
>NW_017732930.1:92333-99254 GCF_001890085.2 Hipposideros armiger | reverse complement strand
GAGGGAGAGAGAGAAGTCAAGGCACTTTGGGGACCTTCAGGAATGTAAAAGACAGCAGAGATCATTTAGGAGCTTTTAGAAAATTGTATTGATAACACTGACACTGCATACATCAGATCATGGGAGTCAGAGGAGGATCCTAGCTAAACTAAGCCTTTCCGAAAGACAGAATATTCACAAAGCAATTCTAAGAGTCCCAGTATTGTAATTCTTTATCTAGGCCACCGCCTTCCAACACCATGGCAACATATATAACAAAACAGATTTGAGAAGAGGTTGCTGATGCTTATCCAGAGGGGTGGGGGTGCTTTGTCTCCTTAGCTATTCCATGATCCACAGCACCAACAAGAATATCCAGACTTGAGATTTAAAGATACCAAGTAGACTAAATTTATTTTATTTTACATCAGTAGAAAAATACACCTTTCCTCGACTACAATCTTGTTCGCAAAGGGCTGTAACTGGCCTCAAACAAAGATGCCTTAGCTAAGGTATTTGAAGTGATTAGGGGAACTAAGGAACAAAGAAACAATAAGAAATCCATTTAAGGCCTTTCACAGCTATTCTGCTCAGGAGATAATGTTATCTGTCCTGCGAGGGTGGCAGTCAGGGCTCAAATTCAAATAGTTTCTGTCCCTTCATATCAACTCAGAATATTGGAATTAATATTCATTTGACTAAATGAATGTCATTTAGTGGCATCAGTTGGCCTCTGCAACTTAAACTCATTAAAATTCCTCTAAGTAAATATTAAGATGAAATATGTGTAATTCTTAGAACATCAGAAACTAAACATCTATAATGGTTCTTTTCTAAGAACCCAGACTGGAAACTTGGGGCCCAGAAAGCTAAAATCATTCCCCAGTTATTTGAATAATCATAGCTAGTAAATAGCCTTTTGCCATTTCATTCAACAGCCATCTATAAAACATTAAAGACTTTTAATTAAAAAATAAATTCTAATAAATTATGTGTGGTGTCTTTATAGAACTTAATTATATGCAATTAAGTTTTACTTTATTATAATGTTATTTTCTTGGTTTGACCTTTCCCCTTAAAACAGCCTGGCCTGGGAATCGAGAATAGATTAACAAATATTTCCCCACTAGAGCCCATGGGAGGTCATGCCCATAGAACTAAACAGCTGATCTGTAGGGCATTTCTGAGCTGCTGTCCCAAACTGAGATGGATTTTTCATATTTCCACCTCTCTCCAGGTTTGCATGAGAGCATCACCAGGGAAAGTTACAGATGTACTTTTTTGAAGGATCTATTTATAAGGTGTGGATACTCAGCACAGGAAACTGAGCGTCCTGGTCCAGCAGGAAGCCTCAGGTGTACACACAATACAATGCTAACCGCCACTTCCTCCACGGCCCCCCATCCTCCTCCTATTCTGTGAGGCATCTTGAGGGGGAGATATATGGAGGGTAGAAGGGGGTAGATTGACATTCAGAACAGCCCCCTCAGATAATGAATCTGTACACTGAACAATGAGCATGTCCCTGCTCTGTTGCTCAGAGCCATGAGTAACGCACAGGAGCTGGGAGGCTAGAGGAAAGCTCTGGATAGTGTGGGCTGCACTGCAGACAGCCTGCTCAAGTCCTGACTATTGAGCATGGAAATTTATGTATTACTTTTCAGCATGCCAACTTATCACCCAGGAGAATTTCCTTTTGAAAGCGTACAAATAGAGTTAATAGAGTCAGTGATAGAGTCTGTTCTTTAAGCACTGTACTCCCTTTTATCTTGATGACACAAAAGTTTCCTGTTCTTTCAAAAGCTACATTTAAGTGGTAGAGTTTCAGGTAACTCCTTGGATTGAAGTCACTCAAGTCACTCGGATCATCTGACCACAATGGTCACAGATATTTCTTTCTAGTTATGAGGGGGGAAAATAAAAGAACAGCCCATTTGAAAAGCATCTTACCCCTGTCTGTAGACTAGTTTATAAGTCATATCTCTACCACGTTGCTTGGTGACTCCATGTGAGTACCTTAATAACCTCCTTGGGCCTGTGAGTCCCAGTCCACAAAATAAAGAACTTGGAAGAACTTGTTGGTAAGGTCCTTTCCTGTTGCTTTAAGATTTCATAAGTCTAGTTCTCTACTAATGCATACCCCCTTCTCCCCATTACTATTCTATCATCTTACACTAGAAATAGCAGTGCTTTACTTTGTGCCATTGTGGTTTGCTTGGATTATTTTATTTATTTCTTACAATAAATGTATGAACTAGATGTTATTAAAGTGACCACATAGCAAATGAGAAAACTCAAAATTTAGAGATGCTAAGCAATTTGCTTGAGGTTATGTGGCCAGTAAATGTCCAAGCTTATATCTGAACCTGTCTGTTTATCTTCAAGACCTGTACCCTTAGTTCCTATGCTCTATCACCTCTTTTCCTTCTGAGCAGTTAGCACGTGGTATCTCTCTTTTTGTAAAGTCTTCTGATAGACTGGGCTAATTGTACAGATGTATTTCTTTGGGCTGAGCAAAAAGGAACAGTACCAAGCATAGGCATAACATCAACTGTTTTGATTAAGTTCAAGGTGTCCACCAGGAGGAAAGTGATTCCCCAGGCTGCAAATACAGCAAGAACTTCAGAAATCACATATCTATATAATACCTATATCTATATCTATCCATATCTGTATCTATCTATCTATCCATCTATTTTCCTTATCCTTCTGTTGTAGATGTGTCTGCAATATCTTGGAGAGTTTATAATGACAATTGGTTTAATAAATATTCTATGTGAACCTATGTAGCGTATTTAGAAAAGATATATTTGAACTTCCAGAATCAAGAATCAAATCTAGCCACCTGAGAAGAAATATTTTGACTATCATAAAAGAAGCCACATTTTTATGAAAGTCAAAGTTTTTTCCACGTAAAAACAACTCAGAAAATATTTAAGATTCTTCATTTAAAAATATATATAATACTTTAAAAAGCAAAATAGTTTTGTTTTGTTTTGTTTTGTTTTGTTTTGTTTTCCACAAGGTTACGGGCAAGAGAGAAGACACAACTGATTTAAACCTGTATTATCAATGATAATTACCACAGGAGAAACAAATACTGCCCAGGACAAATGAGAATGAAATCAGGCTCTGACAGCAATACAGTAGATGAGTTACAATGCTTCAAATCGTGCTATAATATATCGGGTTGTCAGAAAAGTCATGACGCATTTTTGCAATGAAAAACAGAAAAAATATGTCATGACTTTTCCGACAACCCAATACATCTATAATTCCCAACATTACTGGTTCTATTCCAATTCAGAATGCAGCTTAGCTCTTCACCAAGTCAGAGGTATAGACTCAAACTTGCAAGAGAGTCAGTGACATATTTCACGGAAACAATTATATCAACACTACTGGATTCTTTTTAATACCTTTGTTGATTTTTCATTTTCTATTGTACTTGCAAATTCTTCAATGTTTATCCTAAAACTATATCATTGGCCATTGGTTTTCTCAATAAGAAAATGCCTATACTAGAAAACACCTATTTTAGAAAATACCTATTTCTAAATAGATCAAAAGAATGAAAATGATCTCTATGTTTTTTTCACTTTTCATAACTTGGGAACAAGGTACTAGCCCAGAAGCTTTATGAGTAAGGGCACAGACCTTTATCAGTTTGGTTAGTGCCTGGCACACAGTAGGCACTCAAAAATAATTATTGGAAAGTTGAATAAATAGTTATTATCAGAAAGATAGGATTATTTCCTCTTGAGCCATTTTGTGCCAAGTAAGCAAACAGAGATTTGTTCTATTTAGAAGGGCCTTGCTTTATAAAACTAAAGAAGAATCTATTTGACATCTTGAGGTCCTGCTGTTACCAAATGCAAATGACCATGTTACTCAGGTACCAATTCCTAAAAGTCCCAGACTAGTAGACAATTTGTCTAATGTTATATTCTCTCTACCAATGCATAAAGTAATTGGTAGTTTCTCTCAAGAGAATACTCTTTATAGGCTCATTTAGATAGAAGTAACAGAACCCACTTCAACCAGCTTAAGGAAGACAAAGTTTCTATTGTCCAGTTCCAGAGACGGCTTAGAGCAAACAAGGGCAGCATGTGTACTTGGCCATGTCCAGATCTAGTACAGGAGCCTCTGTCTCTTTGAAAACATGGGGAGTTTATTCACTCATCCCTATGGAAATGCTTTCATTGTCCCCTGTCTGTCAAGTGGACCCAGTGCCTAGCACAGTGCCCAGCACACAATGAGTATGCTATAAATATTTTGAATGAATGAATGAATAAATGAATGAATGGCACATCTCTGCTTCTCCATGAATATGGAGGAGAAATGGCTGCAGTGGAAGAGTTTTCCATTCCTAACTATCTCTGCTTTACAGTTTAAAATTCTTAAGAAAGAACTGACTTCACTTGGCAATGGACTGACTCCCTCTTGGGTAGGGTCTATCTCTTGTCTAATCAGCTCTTACTAGGGAGCCCTATCCCACTAACAAGGAGGCAACTCTCAGAAAAGGGTGCATTGCCGGAGTAGATTTTCAGGAGAATGTCTGCTAAAATAGTGGTCGAGTGTTTACAAACATGGTTACAATGATTCCTCTCCACAGGCCCCTCTGCCATGTGACTTTGTCACTTCTCCCATTAAGAATGAGGGTCCATTTCCGGGTTCTTGATTCTGGGCTAGCTCTATGGTTTGCATTGAGTAGCAGACTATGGTGGGGCTGGCGGTGCAGGAATTCTTAAGCCTAATTTTCATGAGGCCTGAGTTTACTGCCTGTGATGAATCCCACATTTACCTGTTGGATACAGAAGGTCCCACTGTGAGCCAGCAATAACCATCAGATATGCAAACAAGGCTGGGTTAGACCTTCCAGCCCCAGTTCAGCTACCATGTGAGTGATTTCAAATGAGTCCAATAGAAGTATTGTGAGCAAATAAAATGGTTTCTGTTTTAAGCTTCTGTGTCTTGGGATGGATTTATTATAGATAAATGGATAACTGACACACATTTTCATAAATTTTAGTAACTTTCTTTGTTCCTCATCTGACCAAGGAGGTACTAAAAGCTGAATCCTGAATTGGTACCAAAGCTTTCCTTTATAAATTGACTATTTATCTATGTCAGCCTGACTAAAGAAAAAAGGAAAGAACTGAAACTGTCCTTGGCACTTCGATAGCAAGAGGCTTAGGTTTTTAATCCTGGTTCCACTCCTTAGATATTCTAACACTTGAGCTCCTAGACCTCAGTTTAATTATCTGTTAAATGGCAACAATAATATGTATATTTCTGGCAGGGCTGTGAATGTTATCTATTACATAATATGCACAACCATTGCTGTGGAGGGGTCTTATGAAAACTAAATGAGATCACTTATATAAAATTTATATTAAATATATGGTGCCATGTAAGTGTTCAATATCGGCATAAACTCAATTTTTCAAAGCACACCGTTAAGTTCAATTTGTCTCTGATAGGATTTTAGAAACTAAGTAAATGGGTAAGCTTTAGGGACATGGCTGGGCAAAGAGCTTTTACACCAAGAAAGTACATTTGTGTGTGTCCTCTCCCCCACCAGAAGCTAAGTCAGCTCTGCCACCCTGCCCCAGGTGTGCCCTAGTAAATGGAAGTGGCAGCCCAGCTCTCCTCCAGACAAACGATCCCCAGGCACCATCTAATAATATAACACTCCCCCGAGCTAGGTCCTGGGAAACTCTCCCATAATAAGCTCTTCGAAAATGTGGTTTGGTGATCGATCAAGTTTGGGAAATGCCACCTAGTATGTGACCTCTGGGATATTTGTAATTTACATTAGCATATGAAGTCCCTGAGAAATCCTGCAGTAAATAACAACCAACCTTTTGTAAACAGGTACAGTAATACCTTGGTTTGCGAGCATAATTAGTTCCAGAAACAAACTACTCATATTGCGAGATATTGCTTGTTTCCTAAGTCAAAATGTATTAGAAATGTTTGCTCGTCTTGCGGAACACTCACAAACCATGTTACTCACAATCCAAGGCTTTACTGTATTTCCTTTTTTGTTTTAAATACAGAGTGATTTTCACTATATAATGCCTTCTAACGCACCACAGAACTAGTGTACATCAGGACACACTGTGGAAACTCCTGATCTAATGTGACATTCCCTACGCCACTTTACAGAGAACACTGAGGTCCCGGGGGTGCAGGGACTTACGCACAGATCCCCAGCTTCACTATTCAGGTGCCATGCTAGCCCGCCCCTTCATCTGCCTTCTGTGGCAATGACTTTCCCAATCCATTCCTTTACAGGTATCTCCCGCCTCCTATTTCTGTCCCACATGCAACCATCCTCTCACAGCACAGAAAGGCTGTGGAATGCCTCCAGCACCCTGCTCCACCAAGAGGAAGCAGCATCTCCATGTTCCCAAGTACAGAGCCATGACTTGGCCGGCTCTGTGTTTCTCTGCTAATGACCTAAGCATGCCACCGTAGCATATTTATTACAAGCAGGGTACAGAGGAAAACTGCAGGCCTCCTCACAGTCTGGATATTTGCATAAGCCCTAATTCTCCCAACAGAGATGTTTTCTTTGGCCCAGCTGGGTTTTCCTGAGTAGACAGATGTGAAAAGTGCATTTAACCCACTGGGAAAAGGGTAAGAGACTAGCTTGGGGAAGATGGTGACAGTCTTAGGGGACTTTGGAGAGGCAGGACTGGCTCGTGATTAAGACTGTGGGTCCCGCAGTCAGTCACACCAGAGTTGGAAGTCACCTTCACCTCTAGCTTGGGCAAATTAAACCATTTTTAACCTTTGTTTTCTCATCTATAAAATGGAGGTAACAAAAAGTTTCTATTTTGGGCCAGCCGAGGGGTGCGATGGTTAAGAACTGGCTTGGGATACCAGAGGGCCCCGGTTTGGATCCCACATATGAGGGCCAGTGACACTGCCCTC
>NW_017732930.1:90680-92185 GCF_001890085.2 Hipposideros armiger | reverse complement strand
AAGAGCGCAATGATGGTGCCAACTTGGGCCAGTGAAGCAACATCCTCCACAACTAGACTGAAGAACAAAAAGACAGCAACTTGTCTGTCCCCCTTCCCCCAATTCCCCAGCACTGTCCCCATCCCCCCCAATTCCCCAATTAAAAAAAAAAGTAAATAAAATAAATAAATAAATAAAACACAGGTATATAAAATGCTTAACACAGAGTCAGGCTTAATAAACGATAGCTATTGTTATTAGTAGAAATGTTATTATTACGAGGAGTACCTAATTTCCTTAAAATACATATTCATTCATACAGCAAATGTCTGAGTCTTTCCCACATGCCTGGCATGGTGTTAGATCCTGAAAATACAGACACAAATAATATGCCACCTTTTGTTCAAAAAGCTTACCCTGTAGTAAAGACAGCACACCGTCGGGGGTGCTCTGATAAAAGAAAGCTGCCAATAGGAGGAGCCCACAAGATCGCAGTCCAGGAGAGGTGTGCTTCCAGGAGGTGTGACTCTGCAACAGAGTTTTGGAGGATTAAATAGTTTAAGAATCTAGTAAAAAGCTGGCCAACTAGAAAGTACTTCATGCTTAGCAGCCATATATAAGAGAGTAGGATTCAGGCAGGTGAGGCAAAGCTGGAGTCCTATCAGGGAGATGAGCAGCTTGACCGGAAGGCATGAGGTCAAGGAGAGCTGACTGATCCTGCAAGACATTTCATCATAGCTCAGGCAGAGCAGAGATGAGGCTGGGCCAGGACACAGGGTCTCTGCCAGACAGGGACTGTTATCCCAAGCAGAAGCATTCAGTTATTTAATTTAAAAGGTTATGGGGACCATTAAAAGAGTTTAAGTAAGGGCAGGGATGTATGTAGACTTGCCTTTTGGGAGATCATTTCAGCAGGAGATGAAACTTAAATTGTGGAATGGGAACAGGGCAATGAGACTGAGTTATTCCTAGCTGGAGTAAATTCTTCCCCAAGAAGCCTTCCCTGTATCCAGGCCATACTAAGTCTCCCCCAGCCATCTGTCACAGACCTCTCATGGCCTAAGAACACAGTAACTGGCGTACTGGGCTCCAAGCACTCAAGGGAGATGAATTGGGACCCACACATTTCTCCTTCCTTCACAGTGCCTAGCATGGGGCAACCATCCCCAAAATGCTTGTTGAGTGACCGAAAGGACACACAATCACACAAGCTTGTTACAGTGGTTAATGACCACCTCAGTCAGACGCTCCATTCCCATTGATCTTAACCATTGTCTCTTGCAACTATCCTATAAGTCAAACCAGATTAGGGCTGCCAAGGAAAATACAGGATGCACAGTTACATTTAGATTTCAGATAAATAACACATTACTCTTTTAGCATATGTATGTCCCATGCAATTTTTAAGATACATACATATGTGTATATATATATATATATATATATATATATATATATATATATATATATATATGCTGTTTATCTGAAATTCAAATTTACCTGGAAATCCTGTATTTTTATTTTTT
>NW_017732930.1:56779-89665 GCF_001890085.2 Hipposideros armiger | reverse complement strand
CCAATTCCCCAATAAAAATATCTTTAAAAAAAAAGAGTGCGAGCTCTGAGCAAGAGCGGTTCGAGTCCTAGCCTGAGCTGAGCTGCCGCTGAGCTGCCAACAGGTGGCAAGATGGCTCAGCTTAAAAAAAAAAGTTTCTAGGCAACTTAATTACTATACCTACTGATTTTCTAGTGTTTATTCTTCTTACACACACACACACACACACACACACACACACACATATTCATCATGGCTGTGACAATAGCTAAGAAAATCAGGTATAGAGAAATTAGTCAAGAACCAGCAAAAGGAACAGAGATGTGACCAGCCAGGCCTTTCCATGGGCATATCTCAGCACCTGACTTCTAATCTGCTTCTCCCCTTAGAAGATGACTCTACCCTGTTCCAAACTGTTTCCCTAACACCAGTAATTTCCTGCCTGAATCAGGTCTTCTAACATAAGAGCCAAGTACCGTGCCATTGCAACCTGCATTCCTGGCTCCTGGGACAGGAAACCAGGTGGTTGCACCAGCTTCTGGCAGAGGTGAGGTAGTGCCTTTCCCATTATTTTGCAGGCAGCTGCTCCCATCATCTACCCGAAAGCCTGGCCTGTTCTGCAGTGCCTTTGCCTGCTCATCCATAGGTGCCAAGGGCCCTGCCCAGTTCCTGAACCAAACCTGATGGAGGCAGGGAGGACCTCAGCAGCCTCTGACCCCAGCTCGTGAGGCCTAACCTGTCTGAGCCAAGTGTACCAGGGAGCCCTGACAGTGTCTTCCTCTGACCCTGGCTCAGTGCCCATCAGTATTCCTGGTCTTCTGACCATGCTTCCTGATCTGCACCTCGTTTCTACTGTTGCGATCCTCAACACAAGTCACTGGCTACTACCTGCCTATATCTTCTCACCTTCCCTGGGGTCTCAACCCTCACATCTAATATGGCTGACTGTCTCTTATTTTCAGCCTCTGTGTAATGTATTTGGTATATATTACCATACTTAAATTAAGCACAGACTTATGAGGTAATTATTATGATCCCCTATTTCTATGTGAGGAAACCAAGTCTCCCAGAGATTGATTAAGTTGCCCTAAATCACAGAGCTAGTTAGGAATCGGCAGGAATTAGACTCCAAGTCCCTTTAATTCCAAAGCCCAAACTCCTTTTCATTACTCCTAACTCACTTATGACTAGGGTAGACTTCTCCAAATTATGCAAACCACTCACACTGACTAAGCTGCTACCAGGTGGACTTTGCATATGGCCGCTAACTAGGGCTCTCGTCTCCATGCCCTGACTACCAGGTAGAACCATATGGGCTTCGTGCTGGCTTCCTCACCCAGGCACCTAGGGTAGTAAGACTTGGCTTGATGGCCTTCCTCTTCAGTGGTCATTTCTGTACCCGGGCCAGTGCCCCCACCTCCTGCTGTTGTCCTTCCCATTCCCAGTTTTTAGCTCTATCCCATCCTGCCTGCCACTCGGCTCCCAGCACATCTCATGGCAGAGCTTGCTAGAATGGTGTATTTAGGACTCTGAGCCAGGCTGGGGTCCAGGAGCCGGGGCTGGCCCTTAGTTCTGGGGCCTAAAACCAGAGCAAAGAGGAACGGAAGTCAACTTCCTGAATAATAGTAATGGGCTAGGGAAATCAAGAATTAGTTTGACGGAGGGCTCTGGTTGAAAGAGATGGAGCGGAGAAAATGAGCTAAAGCTTGAGAAATGGCAGTGGGAAATGAAGGTGGAGACTGCAATGTGGAAATACACACAAGTCACAGAGAGAAATTCCTTGCAGCACAGGGAGAATTGTATGGAAGGAAGCCTTGTGGTCTTGTCTGTTGCTCAGAAGGGAGCTAGCCTATAAAACATGGCTCCTGTGGCGTTTTGAAATATCAGAAATGATTCCTTTTAAGTTTAAAGACAAATTTGACTCTGGTCAGGCTCAGGGCAGAGTGGGAGAAACGTACACATCCGTAGTCATTCCCGTAGTCCAGATCTTCTGCAGGGCTTGATGCAATGATTGAGTCCTGTAACTAACACCAGCACTTCACTGAGCATCCCACGTCTCCGGCCGACTGCCATCTCCCTCAAAAACAGGTGGGTTCTCTGAAGGGACAGACACAATGTACTATTAGCATTGTTCCAGTGAAACATAGAAATTATGCCATGAAAACTTAATTGCCACTTTTTTAGTAATCAGCATTAACATAGCGAATATTTAAAGCTACACCAGATTGTGTGGCGGCCAGGAGTTAGGCAGGAGTGAATTTTAGAAAGCTAGAAAAGGAAGACCTGTGTGGGCTGAGGATGGCAGTGTTATTCAGGTCTCTTTCTGATGTGTGTGTGAAAAGGCCCGTACTAGGGGGTTTGCCCACCTAAAGATATGTTGAAACCACCAACTCCTTCGACTTCTCTTTCCCAATGTGCCTCAGATACAGTTTGAATGGATGAAAACCAATAAATTCAGTTCTTAGTAACTCCGATGTGGCTTGGCTAGCACTGGTGTAAATAATATATAGCCCATGTCTTCCAGGAGTTTGTGGTGTATTATTGGTAATGCAAAAGTACAATGATGATCATAATCAGGGCATCATACAACCAGGAGAGAGAACAGGCTTGGTTTGATTCCTGACTCTAAAACTCATTAGTGATTTTGCCTCGGGCAAGTTACTTTTTCTTCTGAGCTTCATTTTCCAAATCTTTAAAATGAAGATTATAGACTTAACAAGGGTAAAAGGAGTATTAAATATAATCATAAATGACCTAGCACAGTGCTTGGCACAGACTAGGTTTTTGTTAAGTGGTTTTAGCCAATGTATAAGACAAAATAATAATAATAATAATAATAATAATAATAATAATAATAATAATTTTTAAAGTGCCATAGGAAAAAAATACTGAGAAAGCTTAGAAGGGCATTGCTTTGTAAAGGCAAAACAAGGCATAATGGAGAAGGTTATATTTTATAGAGAGCTGAAAGAACAGGTAGACATTTTACAGGTGAGAGCTTCTGAAAACCTTATTAGGTGCTCAAAATGTAGAGATTGAATGAATGGATTAAAGCATGAAGGTGAGGGGTTGTTTCTCAGGCAGAGAAAACTGTAGAATAGGACCCACAGAAATCAGTAAGAATTTAGATGTGGGGAGCAAGATATGCTCTATTTGGAAATACTATGAGTGTGCAGAATGGTGAGCAGAAGAAAACAGCACATAACTTGATTGCCGGAAAGCAGTGATGGAATCACACGATTAGAAATGGCGAGAGAAGACGTTTAGGAGAGAAATGGGAACCAAGTCAGAAAGTGAGCCCTGCAGACCTTTAGAATACAGTGTCTGAGGTTGAGGCAGGACACACCCTGGCTGGATTACTCACAAGCAGCCACCTATACCTTCCTGGGCTACACATGGGGCCCCTGCAAATGCAGATTTGCAGAACCTGAATTGCACTGTGTATAACCCTCAACTCCTGGAAACCGGGATTCTGACCACTGAGCATTGGCCCCCATTGCACACAGCTTCTCTCAGTGGCCTCACAACCAACACAGACCATTCAGACAATCCAGACATGTAGGTGGCTTCTAGAGAAGACAGAGGGGCTCATCCACCAAGGCCCATCTGTGGCCTACAGGGTGGAATGTTCAAAATGAACAACCATGGGAAATGAATATAAGAGCTTTTATTTTTTAATGTAAAAGGAATTGAAGAAAAAATACTAATATTAAATATTCAGATTGAGATGAGCCTCTTGTCTGAAGTACCTGTTGGAAGAGCCAGATTTCACAGGTGGAGAGGTTGGCAGTGGCACCTGCACTGAGACGTTATTTTTGGGACATCGCCACATATTATCATTTACATAAAGTACGTGTACAGAGTAGATTATCTGATATTAAAGAAGCCACTCCTCACAAAAAGCACTTGTGGTTTATGACAATCCTCTCTGAGAAACTGCATAGCAAAGACAATACAAATAATTTATGTAGAATTAACTATATAAAAAAAATGGTACAGCTAAGACTTCTCTTATTCCTGGTATGAGGCCTTCATTAATCACATTGAAAAGTAAAGAGTGACATTCAAACCAGATATGACAACAAGTTGGTCAAAATTATTGAAATTATTAACATTATTTGTATCTACTATGGTTATTAATATTTTCCTAGATGTATGCTGTGCATATATTTTATGAATACACTTATATTGTAAGTACCTGCTCACTTGTACATATGCATTTATTTTACCAAAACAGGTGTAATTTAAAAGGTTTGGACGATGTAGAGGCCTGACCACCGCATTGTATTTCTGAAACTGATGTTGAATAATACTGTATGTCAACTATAATTAAATATATACATATAGTCTCGGGACATGGAGTAGAGAGCGGGAACGGATTCAATGGAACTGTAATAGATAAGCATGATATCGGGGATGGGAGGGCAATAGATGGGGGGAGGGGGGTTGTTGCCTGGTGAGGGTGAAAAGGGTAACTAGTGTATTGTTCTGTACACCTGAAACTAACAATAAAAAATAAATAAATAAATAAAATAAAATAAAAGGTTTGGAAATCACAGCTATCAATGATTTTCTGACCCTAAGACCCCGTGGTTATTTCAAAATACTGAGATTGAATTTCTTCGAGAGAAGACTTCTTGGGGGGAAATGTAGATATGGGAAAACTTGGGGTGCAGTGCATAAATAGAGGGAGCATATTATTATTAATAATGGGAGGAAATAATGCAGAGAGAGGAGCTGGGAGCACAGAAAACAACTAAATCCCCTATCTTAGTTTCACCCAGAACACCTACCTGAGTGACAAGAATGGGACTAATCATTTGCTGGAGCAGAAATGCCCCACGTTGGGGCTTTCTCAACAAAGCCACCCTTTGGCTGAAGGGTTGCCAGCCTTTCCTGTGAACTAATGGAGGTACCCAGGGCTGGAAAGCAAGCTCTTTAGTGGATGCCATTTCTTACAGCATTGCATGCTTTTCTGTTCTCCTCCCACAACCCAGAAGCTGTTGCGATGAGCACAATTTTAGAATATTTAAAAATAAATTCCAGTTAGTTGTGAAACACATATAAGACAGAGAAATGCTGGGCAAGTGTGTGCTTCGAGCTACACAGCCCAAGGCCGCCGGTTATAAAAATACTCTGTCTCCCATTTGGCTAAATGAGGCTTTAGCAACTGGTAATTTTTGCATGTCCTAGTCACTGCTAATTGTTGAATTAGAACATCTGTCAAAAGTGGGGATATTTGCCTCAGAACACAGAGCAGGGGAAATTAGCTCTTCTCTAAAGCAGTACAAGGCATATCACGACTGTGCCCACTGCCAAAAGCTAATATTCCCTCTTTCTGCCCATTGTTTTCCAACGGGAAGCCTGCTAAGTGGCTCCTGACCACCCTTATTAAAAACCACGTGGGACTTTTGTAGACTCTGGGTTTAGCCAGGCAATGGCAACTTAAAAAGGCCCCAAAAGGGTAAAAAACTGGACAGCATATGAGTTAACAAGGTGACTGTCTCCAGCCAAGGATGTGGAAGCTGTTCCAGTTTAGCCTTGCCCCAGGAAATACGAGCTTAATTCCACTGAGTCAGGAGATATTAGTATATGTGGATTTGAGCAATTCTCATACCCTCTCCAGGTCCCAGTTTTCCCACCTATAAAATAAAGAGAATGGACTAAACTAAGGGTTTCCCAACTGTGAGATTGTTAGAACACTAGAGCTTCCTCACGGCTGTCTTGGGAGCTACCTCTGAGGTGGCTGATTGGACAGGACCCAGTCCCTCACCTCCACTTCCATCAGGTCAGTATTCCTATTATCTGTTTTATATGTTGGGGTTCAATGTTCAATACGAAGGGGGAGTGATTGGACAGCTAAAACATTTAGAAGATCCCAATGGTCCCTGCAGAAATCTGCTATAACAGAGCAAAGAGGACCATGCAAAGCTGGACCACTCGGACTATCGCTTACTTGGCTAGACCAGAGGGAGGGCTTCTCCACACACACTAGCCTTCATACAATCCTAAACACAGCTTGCCAATCTCCTCACCCTTCAACCCCTTCCATTCTCCCTGCTACTAACTCCTTCCCTGCTCCTTTGACCTGACTGTGTTGTCCTTCTCCAAGACCCAGATAGGTTGCACGTGTAACATGAAGCCATCCATGCCACCCTATCCCCTCTCTTTCATGTCTGAGGACTTGAATCACTGACCTTCCGCATACATCATTAGCCCCCAGGATGCCTTAGATAATCTAGAAGTCTTGTTTTCCTACCAAGAACATAAACCTCTTGAAGGGAATGGCCAGTATTATTCACTTTTGCATACTGACGGAGTCCAGCACAGTATTTGGTACATGGGAGGATTCATGGGATTTTGGTATTTGAGTGGCTGAATAATTTGACTGAATAATCAGACTCATGGGAGTAAAATAAAAATCAAATCTCTGGTTCCTCATGAGGTCCAAAACCAAATAAAACTCTTTCAGCATTTATATATCCAAATTGTTTATTCATCCATCCATCCATCCATCCATCCATGCACCCATTCATCCTTCCAGAAAAACATTTATGGATCTTGGATTTGCCATCAACTTTCTTTTACTTTTTCATCTTTATTGCCATATTTAACCAGTAACCAGATTTTGCCAATGCGAAACATTTTCCCCATATACATATAATTAGGGCATCCATTCTCTCTCTCCATCCCAACTACCATTTCTCCAGTCAAGGCCTTGGATTACTGTTATCAGGCTAGGATTACTGTTTTAGCCTCCTAACTCAACTTTCCTTGGTTCCTCACCAATCTATCATTCATGCTGCCTCCAGGTTGATCCTTCTAAGATACAAATACAACCATAAAATCTCTCTGATTAAAGCAGTTCATTTGCTCCCCATAAATATAGATTAAACACATTAGTAGAGTATATGCAATGCCCTAGATGACCTGGCCCTTTGTAATTCTCCAGCCTCACTCTTTAACACCCTGACTCAAGTTCTATAACTAGTGATATTAAACTAATTTTCTTCTCAGTACCAACTGCTGGATACTGTTGGATGCCTTTCTAGTTTTTCTCATTCCATTGCCTCTGTCTCGCATGCCTAGGACTTCTCTGCCCCACTTTACTGGGGCAACTCCTCCTCATCCTTTAACAAAAAATGTGTACTCTATTTCTCTAAGAAACCTTTTCTGAATTTCAAGGGTTGATGAGCTAGGTGGCCTCTCCGCTACCATTATATCCTGAAAATAGATCCAACTCAATGTTTGTTGAAACAAAATAAACACAAATACAAATCAAAACATAAAGTAGGTAAGTAAGTATATATGAAGTAATTATATGTTATATATGAATGTAATTATATATGTTATGCAATGCATATATGTTATGTAAATGCAAATATAAACCATGGTTAAATGCCTTATATTTCTATAGCGCTTCACAGGTGACAGAGTGTATTCACATCCGTCATCTCCTTTGAGCCTTATTCTGTGAGGAAGTTAAAGTAGGCATGATTGTCTCACTTCCTGAATGACAAGCAATCAAATGGCTTTCTGAAAATTATGAAGTAAGTAGCAGATAGGCGCTCAGAGTTTAAAAGAGATGCTCCTGGTTCAGTGCCCAGCACAGCGTGTGGTACACAGTGAGCACACAGAACCTGGTAAACGCCATTATCATTATTACCCAGACATTGGTATTTCATGGCCACCCCACCCCCAACCCCCCACCAACATGGATGTGCTCAGCCAACAGCCCGCCTGGCTTGTTTCAGGTGTGAATAACCATTCCAGTCCACCACAACAGATTCATCTCCCAGAACTGACTCAAAATCAAACCTGCTATTAGGAGAATGAGTGCAAGATGACTGTTTTAGGGCCAGTTACTTCTATTCTCATGTCCCTAGGAGGCATCTGATCTTTCTCATCATTATTCTATTCTGTTAGTCATTGTGCTGCTGTTCTAGAACTGGCCTTCTTTTTCCCCTCTTCTTTTTTTAAAGAACTGGCTTTGGATCATGCCTGGAAATGAGGAATTTAGAGGGTGTGTTTGTAGCATATGGCTTTGCACTAGGTGTGTGTGTGTTCCTGAAAAGTAATGTGAATCAAATTCTGGTAAACTAAATCCTATTTTAAATGCCTAAAAGAAGCTCTGTGTTTAAAGGACTCCACTGGGATATTACTTCATGAAGTGAAAATTCACTTCCTCCTCCCCAATCTGTTAGTATATTTGGATTTTTCAGATAAATTTCTTAATTGGTGCATTGTAAATATACATGTTCAAAAATAAATATTTATGGATTGCTTACCATGTACCAAACATTGTTGGTGTTGAGGATATAGCACCTCAAGGAACTTATAGTCTATTGAGTAAGAGACAGTAAACCATTAATTACACAAGTAACCAATCACTTATTCATAAGTGTAGTATGTGATACAAAGGAAAGTACCAGGTACGCAGGCAGTTTGTAATAGGGAGACTCTATTTAGCCTTTTGGAGGGGTGTCAGCAGAGTTAAGGAGCTGTGGTAGAGTTGGAGAGATGGTAGGATGGCAAGTGGTGAGATTTGAGGCTAGAAATATAAGTAGGAGTCAGATCTTGGCCTGGGATATACCTATAACAAAATGATTTCCAAACTTTTTAAGTCAAACCTTCCCACATGGGAAGAAGCAGTCCTTGACTCTTAGCTGTGTCTCCAGCTCTTCCGTCCTCTGTTTACCATGCCTGACTAATGCAATTCTGGGAAAAGGTCCAATGCAAATCTTACCCTCTCAAACAGTTCTATCACCTAAGTCTTTAGCCAAGACCACATTTTTTGAAAGTAGCCCAATGGTTGTTATTAATCTCCTCTGATAGATTGAAATCCACTCTTTGGAACCCATGCTAAAGAAACTGATCCAAATTATTAAGCTTATTTCTTGAAAGTCTGGCTCTTTTTAAGGGCAAATCCCTGAATTCTACAGTATTTGGGTTCATAGGTCCTATTTTCATGAACAAATTATCAGGACATAATCTGATCAGATTTTTTTTAATTTATAAATTTATTCATTTTACTGAGTAGTAAGGGGAGAGTTAAAGTAGTCTTTGTTGAAAGACCACCATGGCAGATACTTTCCATGGCCTACCCAATATCTCCTTTGCCCATCCCATCTTCCTCTACTTGACTGATAGAATCCTACTGTGTCAAGGATCTCTTTCAGATCCCTTTAGCTCATATAAATCAGATCCTTCCTTGCGCCAGCCCAGGTGATGAATAAAGGTAATTTTATTACCATTGGCCATTGCCTGGGCTAAAAGGGGAAGATGTGACTGAGTTCTGGCCAGTGATCTACAAAAGGCCCTCTGCCAGGGGAGGATTCTATTTCTGAGTACAAAGCCCAAGTCTCCTGGAGAGAAGACTTTTTAACTCTCTTTTTTTTTCCCCCCCTTTCTTCTTGAAACTAAATTCAGAAGTGGTGGATGTCATCATCTTTGATCATGAGGTAACAACTTTAGGATAAAAGGAAATGATCCAAGTCTGGTAGAAAGAATAGGAAGTTTATGTCATCATTACTGAACAACTCATCCAGTGTTGGTAATTCCATCTCTTCTCTCTCTCTCTCTCTCTCTCTCTCTCTCTCTCTCTCTCTCTCTCTCTCTCTCGCATTTTGTTATCAGGAAGGAAGGAAGGAAGGAAGGAAGGAAGGAAGGAAGGAAGGAAGGAAGGAAGGAAAGAAGGAAGGAAGAAAGGAAGGAAGGAAAGAAGGAAGGAAGAGGAAATAGAACCCTGTTTGTTTAAGCCACATATGTGTGTTGGGTTTCTGTTACTTGCTGCTGAAAACATTCTTAAATATACTTTTATTAACTGCCAAGTATTTCACATGTTATTAGATCCTTTCAACATTTAATCTTCACCATAACCTTTTGACATTAATATTATCTTCATTTTACAAATGAGAACTGAGTCTCAGAGAAACTGTCCAAGTTCACAGACTTGAGAAAGATGGTGGAGACATTTGGGCCCAATCCCATATGAATTCAAAATTCAAGCCCTTACCATTAAAAAACTCTGCTTTATGACAGTACAAACTCGAACTATTTTTAAAAATCACATATATCAAGAACCATTATATTATATGGAAACAGAATTACACTGAAAAATGATTTTATAACATGATGGGAGAAAGCTCTTCAATAAAGAAACCACAATATGATCTCAATATACTGGACTTAGGTGACATGGGCCTACATGACCTGGGGATGACCATGACTCCAATTGTTCAATGTATTCAATACCTGCTACGCTTAGTCTCTGTGCTGAGTACTTTACATGTAATACAGCCTACAATGTTTACAACCACCCTCTGAGTGGTGAAATGAGCATGTCCATTTCACAGATGAGCAAACTGAGGTGTAGTGATCCTAAAACAACTTGCCTAAGGTCACACAGTTATCAGAGGTACTTAAACTTCAGCTTGAATTTAGAGCGCTCATCCACTGGTGCCATAGCTTCTCCCATGCATACAACAGTCCTCCTTCCCTGGAGCCTTGGTCAAGCAACCCCATGTACACAGCTACTCCCCCAGAATGCATCTTGGCGTTCATCAGTGTTAACGGTAGCAGAAAACATGATACACTGCATAGGCATTCCATGATATAGTGAAAAAACGTAGATTTTGGAATGACAAAGATCTGGGTTTGAGCCCTGACATTGTCACTGTTTAGCTGTTTGACAACGAGGCAGTTATTTGTGCTGAGCCTCAGTTCTGTGATCTATACACGAGGGGTCATAATGCCACAATGCATTATGAGGATCTAAAAAGATCATATAATTAAATTAGCCTCTCTTCCCATATTTTCTGCAAATGCTGTAGCAAACTGCGTTATTTTTGTGGCACCAAAATGTGAAACCCATTCTTAAGTACTTAAGAATCAGGCAACATTTACAAGCCTGGAATCGGTTTACATTTTTCCCTGAGGGCAGTTCTGTAAAGTATATTCTTTTCAGTTTTTGCTACCTGCTCCACAGAGGATCATTAGAGAATATTTATTTTGAACATATTATCTGTTGGAAGTTAAGACTCATATTGGCAGATAAAAATGGCAGTGGTGATTGAGTGGTGGGTGATTAGATCAGGCTGCCCCACAGATTGTGCATAGCTTCTCACGTTGTAGACTGGCACTGGTTGAGTCCATCATATAAGGGCACATAGAGGTGCCTTGGTGGCCTAAAGCTATGTTTTTAAAATACCCAACAGTGAGTTGACTGCATAAGAATAATTTTGGAACTCGTTAAAAACACAGACTCAAGGTGCTCCACTGGGAATTTTTATTTAATAGTTTCAAATCTAGACATTTGATTTTGAACAAGTATTGTATATGATTTGTTATCCATACATACTTTGGAAACAGTGGCTTAAATTAGGACATGGCTTTTATTTTGCCCCCATTTCATCCTTGGTTTGATGGGTACATTAATATAAAAATTTATTTGTATATAATTGTCTCATCTTTCCCCTAACACTTTCTCCAGAAACACACAAGAAAGGGTTATAAGGAGAGCAAATAGCATTACATGAATGGAAACATTTATAAAATATCAGGAGATCAATAAGACAAATGCCAAATGGGCCAGAGAATTTACTAATTACCCTATGTTCCCAATAAAATAACTTCTGGAAACAGTACCCAGTTAAAAGGGCTACACATTTTTTGACTTCCCAAGGCCCTTGATGGTAATTGTGTATAACCTTTCACTAGCAGACAGTTGTGTTTATCTCTCACTTGGGTATTCTTCATGAAAACATTATCCCGGAATCACTGCTACAGAAAGGAAATTTCACCTTGGCAACCAGAAGGAGCATGAGCTTTGAGTGGAAGTACAAAGAACCTGCATTTCAGTAAAACCCATTAAGAACCCCAAATCCTTGACCTCTTCTACTAGTTCAGTTGTTGCAAATTCCCTTTGGTTCTAGAACTTTTTATGAAAATGAATTATCATAAGGAATTCCAATAGATGCAACATAAAATGAAAGCATAGCTGCTCTATTTTAAGCAACAGAGGCAGGCAGAAAACCTGCCTATTCCCTTCAAGAAAACTTTATAGATATGCTGCTTTAAGAATTATTCCCATTATTTTACAGTATGAAAACAACTACAGTGGGCCTATCATCCCAACCTGTCTTTATTCCCCTCCTACCCAAGCAAAACCATCTGTCCAAAAACACTGTCACCAGCATCTATAATTTTTCTACTCCTAGATCAGTCTTAAGCAAGGATCCATCCATAATTTGCTATTTTTCCACTTCCCTTCTTTTCCTCCCAAGCTTTGGTAGCAACATTGCAGAGGTATTAATTTATCCCATTAAAATTTTATAATTTCCCATCTCACTGGGCTCTTAAAACAATTTGACAACCTTCTTTTTGAGCTTTAATTAATGGTCTCTCCCTGTCCCTTGAACGATGAATCCAATTTTTGCCACACTTTCAAGATCCTGCATCATCCAGTCCCTAAATGAGTGGCTCTCAAAGTGTGGTCCCTAGACCAACAGCATCAGTACCTCATGTCAAAAAGCAAATTCTCAGGCTCCACTCCAGGCTTATTGATCCAGGAGCTCTGGGAGAGGGACCCAGTGGTTCTTGGTGATTCCAGGGAGATTTGGGAACCACTGCTCTGAATCACTCTCAACACATGTGTACCATATATTGCTGAGAAAGCAGGTGCCCCTCAGGCCATGAGCAGACCAGACTCTATCACCACAGATTCTAATTTGTCATTTCCACGTTGGTCTTTCTCCCTGGACTGCTAGATCTTTGAGGATAGGGACAGTAGCTTACTCAGCTTCATCCTCATATCCCCAGGTCCTAGTACAGTGCTTAGCACACCTTAGTTGCACAATAGACTTGCTTGAATAAGCAAAATAGGTTTGTGGCCTATCCGCGAGTCACTGTCCATTCAGGTCTCAGTTTTCTCCGCTATGACATGGAGGTGAATCGATAATTGACCTTTTTTTTAATTTACAGGATTGTAGCAACAATCAAGGCTAGTGAGATAACGGATATTTTAAAACTTCTAGTAAGCTAGAAGTGCCATATAAATGGAGATATCATTATTCTTCTCAACTATACTCTGAAAAAAATAAACCAATGAAAAATAAAAGCCACAATTCCTTTAAAACCGAAAGGGCAACTGGAAAAAAATTGAAATCGCGTAGGTCAGACATCTTTCCTCTTTATTCTTGAAATCCTATTTTCTCTCCACCTGATAATTCAAGAACGCATGTGGACTCAAATTTCTGGTGGTTTCATTTTCCTCAAACATGCTATGGGTTTTGTAGCTGAAATAAAGACCATGATGTTGCAGTTAACTCTGAGTGAACTTGTAAAATACTTTTGTCTTCAGTGTGAACCATCATAAAAAAAAATTTTGATAACAAGAGAACTGAAAACTAGTTTCCCTTTGAAACACTAAGAAAACACACCCTATGACTTTAAGTCACAATTTGGGGATGAGTGTAAGGAGCAGCGATGAGAAAAGAAGAGAAACTCAAAAATGGACTACTGGGTTGTGTGGGGAGAGAGGACCCCGTTCATGACCTGCCGCTGCCTCCAGGGCAGCCAAATCAAAGCAGTTGCCAGGGCAGCTCTTCACACAGCACCTCTCTCTCTGAAGAGTTCTGCTGTTGGTAGCACCTCTGGTGAAATGAGAGGATGTGCTGCATTCTCTAATTCAATTCAATTTAATAAGTATCGATTGAGCTCCTAAGATGTGTTCAGCCAAGGTTGAACTGACTTGAAGCTAGAGGAAGTGATTGCCTATATGCTATGTTTCAAGTAGTACAAGGAAGGTTCCTGGGTCCTAAATGTCTATCTCTCCATTCCCCTTTTCCTCCACACCAGCTGAAACTCTGCTCTGTCTTCTGAGCTACATCGCATCACTCTCCAAGATATATTTGATAAACGCTCATTCCAGGGACGCTCCACAAAAATCCAGTTCCATGGTCCAATAAGGGAGGTAATGCAGTCTATCACCCCTCTTGGAGATTCTCAATGTTTATTAACGGTAAGACTCTAAGAATGCTCACCATAATGGTACCGGCTGATCCTTAATGTACTTTCTCAGTCTTATGTGAAGCATAGAACTAATTCTTCATATCCAGTTTTGTGGGGTGTTTTTCCCTTCCCTTATTTATTAGTAATGCCTATTGGTACACACTTAAAACTAGTTGGGCAGAGGAAAACCCAGTTCTACACCCAGCAGATCTGAACCTGTTCCCAGTTCAGCCATTTATTAACTTGGAACATTGGACAAGCTATTTAACTCCTGAGCCTTTAATATTCTCATCTATAAATGCAGAGTGTAATGGCACGTCCATAGAGTTCATTCCCTTTTCTTACTGACAGCAGTTTCACCCATTAAAGACTCATTTGAGTTAAAAGACATTCATTTAAAAAATTCAAGTAATCCTGGGAAGAATAAAAGGATTCCTTTATTGGAAGGGCCCTGCCCCCTTCCCTAAGACATAAATGTTTCTCTTTACTTCAACATGTCAAGGACCCTCTCAAACGCCACTGTCATGTTGCCCTGATATCCCAAGTCCAGAGTTATTTCTCCATTTTCTGAATTCTCCTGTTATACCACCATTGGATACTTAATCTTTTCTGCCTAATTTTATAGTTCTCACTACAAATACTGCATCTGCTAGACTAGTTTATGAAATTATTAAGGTAGAAACTCAGTCTTATCGATGGTAATGCTTAAAAAAAATAAACATTCAATAAATGATTCTGAAATGATTTCAAACCCGAGTTAGCCTAACTGAATCGCTTTTCTCCATACACTTGACCAAAATGTTTTGCATTAAAGAGATGAAACCTTCTTTGGATGGAAGGAGGAACATGTTAGAATATGAGGCAATTGGGATCAAGCTTGGTAGATAACTACTCAGGAAACGTAGTTTGAAGAAGTACTAGGCAATGAAACCATGAGCGAGAGTATCTGGGAGTGAAGGGCGAGTATAGCAGTAGCACTTAAGGTAACAGAGAACAAGTTATGTATTGAAAGTCTTGCCCAGAAGGGCACCCCATGCCCAGTGCTTTTGGGTTTGGTATAAAATGAGCCCAAGGCACTCAGCTCTTAAAGAACTCACATCCAGTCAGAAGACAAGGTCCCATAGACACGATAATCAGAGAAGTGGTGAGTGTGGGACAGACATAGCATACACGCTGGGATTAAATCACCTGGGTTCCCATCCTAGTTCTGCCGCAACCTACCTGTGTGACTCTGGGCAGGGTATTTAAGTTTCCTGAGTCTCAATTTCCTCGTTTATAAATTTGGCATAATAGTACCTACTTCATATGTTTATGAGTATTAAATGAAATAATTCATGTGCAGCATGCTTACAAAAGTACCTTCCACATCACAAGTATTCATTAGATATGAGGTATTATTGCATTTCCATTTTGTTGCAATTGTGTGTTTAATAGTGTAACCCATGTGTCCCCTTGTCTCACTTGACAGCATATAACTGAAAATTACAGCAATACCCCAATCGCAATGGTCTAGGACCTCACTGTCTTGGCTGATAGGATGACTTGCCTGTTCCATAACCTCCCTTCCTAATTACCCTCAACAGGAATGTCTGGGCATGGGGAGAGGTATGATTCTCCACAAACAATCAGGATTGCTCTAATGGTTCTCCTCTCATGGCTGCTGCTTCCATGGTCTCTCTCAGCTCACTCCTAACAAGTGGCTAATGCTGGTCCCACTGCAAGCCTTGTCCGAACTACTGGCCCCTGGTGCTCTTCTCCTGTGCTGGAAAGCAACACATCTCCTCTGCTCCAGGAGGCCAGTCCCTTCAGGTAACCAGTGACATGGTGCTCATCTCACACACTGCTTTCTCCCTCCCAGAGCACCTGGACCCTGAGGAAGAGAATTGCAGAAGACCAGTAGCCTCACACAGCTGCCTCTGGAACTTGCTGTTCAGAGGCTTGAGCAGGCAGAGGTTGTGAGGGGGCAGAGAAGGCCCTGTTTCACAGGTGTGTTTCCCTTCCCATTATCTCCCCCTCTATGTGCCTGAGCCCAGTGCTGGCCAGATTCGTGTTCTGCCTCTCAGGTCTGTGGGGTCCTATGTAAACCAAGGGATGGGCAGAACTCTTTCTCAGTGTCCAAACCATTCTCTAAAGACCAGAAATTTTGCCTGCCCAGAGCACACTGACAATTCTCGTGGGTGTCCTGGTCGACCGACAAGCTTGCCTATGAGAGTTCAATCTGCTCCATGTGCAGACAGACACTGGTCTGAGCCCCTCAGTAGAAGGTTAGATCCATGAGGATGGATATCATGTCTATCTCAGGTTCATGACTTCATGTCTAGCATCTGTCATGATGCCTGGCATCCTGTGGGTAAATGCACAATAAATATAAAAGAAAAGCTGTAAACAGGGGAGGCATTGAGGGACTGAAGGAGGAAAGGAAACCTGTTTGGGTTAGCTTTGTCAGAAAGTCCCTTTGGGAGAGGTGGGGCTTTAGTTGGGCCTATAACAATGATTATTTTTTTAAAATATAAAGGCCTATTTTGGTGCTTCATCTACAACTTTGTATATCCTAAAATGAGAAAGAAAGTATGCCCTTGAGTTGAAAAAATTTTCCAGTGAAATGTGTGCTTGCATGTAATTTGGCTTCAGAGTTATCTTCCATGTGGCTTATAGCATATTAAGCTTCTAAAAACAGTTTATATCAACAATGTCTCTACTGCCTCAGATAATGTGGATGCAACACAGAGCAAAAATTGATTAAGAAAAAATTTCAGTTCAAAAAATGGAAACTTCTTTTGAGGATACATTCACTCATTCATTCAAAACTACTTCTTGAACATCAGTGTAATACAGATACTTCATTAGGCACTGAAATGCATGAATGAAAAGGCCTACAGTCTTCCTTCGAGGAGCTTCTGGTATGAAACTGGAATAAAAAAAAAAGTTACATGATGTGGGCATGAGCTAGTGAAGTGGAAACACAGGGGAAAAAACACCTAAGGTATGATGAAGACAGTCAAGGAAGGTTTGCAGAAGAAGTATTCCTCCAGCTAACTTTAAAGAGAGGGTTATAACGACAGCAATAGTATATACATTTATGGATCATTTACCAGGCACTATATTAAGAACTTGATATTAATTGTATAGTTGTCACCTAATGCTAACCAACTGAAGAAGCTGTAATTGGTCACGTTTTATAGATGACAAAAGTGAACCTTTAAGGAGATAAGTAACTTGCCCAAAGCATCAGAGTGATTACGTTACAAAATGAAGACCTATGCCCAGCTCCAACTGACTCCAAACTCCATTCCTGTAACCACTAGGATATTATCTTTGGTGACCTGGAAGAACACTTGTTATGATCAAATGAAGTCAGAGATGAGAAAGCATGTGAGAGCATAAAACAGAACTTTACAGTACAGAGATTCAGAGATGTCATATGCGGTCTCTTAATCTGCTTCTTCCAATGCTCGTTTGACACTTTCAGCCCAAAGACACCAAATACAGACCCCATTGGGCCAGTCATTATTGCAGTGCCTGTGAGTCAGGCATAACATCTAGGGTTGAAGGGAAACACAGAATTGGATGGTAGTGGTTTATAAACTATTTTGAGTTTTTAGCCATGTAATACTTATTTTAAATAAACTCTTGCAAAGATTTGCAGTATATAAAACAAAACTGAAAGATAATAGTATCATACCATGTTCTTTGATAACGTCTACTGGCAAACTCTAAAGCAGCATCTCACCACAAATGTAAATGACTTTTCCTCTTAATGGTGACTTCCTCTTAACAGTGTGCCTTAGGGATGTGGGTATAGAATGTGATGATGTGATTTCACCCTGTTGTGAAGACCAATTTCCCCACTGTAGCTTTAGCTAGACTAGAACAACTATTTTGTGGATGTGGATGTAGCTGGCCCTCTTCTATTCCCCTAGCCAGGGATGTATCCTATTGCTATCTTGGGTTACTAAGGATTATAATTTGAAAACCACTTGTTTGGTCTAACCCATTTACTTTCTAGATGAACGAAAATGCCCAGAGAGAGAACATAATTTGCCAGAGGTTACTGCCTGAATACTAGTAGGATTAAAATCCAAACTCAGAGCTTTTAACCCTACGCCCGGCTTTCCCAAGAACATCATATCACTTTGATAAGAAACTTGCAGCCACAGAAAGAGTACAGAACTTATACCAATGCCTTATCAGTATGTAGGTTAAAAGGCGGAGCCAGATGAGGACAGATGTTAGAAAGTGGGAAAACAAAAAGAAGCTGTCAAAGATCTCTGGAATGAAAACTGTGGAAATGTAACACTCGGGGAACAAAGACACAAAGCAAATAAACACGTCTGGATGGACAAGGTTTAGAGGAAGAGCTGGTAAAGATGCTTGTTACAGAAAACAACAACAGCAACTCCTTTGGCTGGCGTCAGGGGAAAATACAAGTGGGTTGGTATTTTCAAAATGCATTATACATGCAAATCCAGTAAAGGAGAAAACAAAAGGTGAAACTCTGCATGGCACAGATTTATGTTCTGCTCAATTCTACGGTTTTCCTTTTTCACATTATTTTTTTTTAAATAAAAAGTGTTTCTAAAGAAATCATAAACACAGTCGACAGAATCATGTTGATTGTATATTCTGAGGACAGTGAAAGAAAAAAAAATACTTGTGCTGCTGATAAAAGTTTCACCAAAGGGCAAAATCACACCCCATATGCAGACACTGCATTATCATTAGATCAAAGTAAAGAAATCGCTACTGAGCATGCTCCCATAGAAAGTGCACTTGAGTCTGTGAAGAGATTTGGCTTTATGTTTAGCAATAAAAATTGTCAGAATATGACAGCGTACTAACTGCATTAATTAATTCATTCACTCATTCAAAAGGAGATTATTGAGGGAATGAGATGGTACAGTAAATGGGTCAAAACAATAATAAGATTTGACTATCCAGTAAGCTCACAACCTAGTGAGGCAGAAACATATATATATATATATATTTACAGAGAAAATATTTATATATATTTATAAATCAGTACAATAAAAAAACAGAACAAGAAAAAGGAAAAGGAATATTATGGAAAATTAATACTATGAGAATTCAGAGGAAGAAGCATCACACATACAACGGAAATAATCCAGGACAACTTCATATAACAGTGGACATTTGAGATGAGACTGGAAGCTTACGTAAGTGGGAGACGCAGGTGGGCAGGCCAGGCGCGAAAGCAAAAGTGCGAGAGGAGGGGAAAAGCACGGGGATGGGAGGGTCCAGGTGTTGACTAGAAGGGAGAGGTTTATTCTGGGACGTTGTGAGAGGCGAGACTACAAGTATAAGTTGCGGGAGATCTTAGAGGATGGTGCTTTCCGATGTTTTCCATGCCGTGACATATCCAGGCATCGATCATGTGTGTATGCCACACAGGAGCGAAGGGACGATGCTGCCCTTGGCTGGAGGCCTTGTGGCTCTTCAGGGGCTGAGGTGGTTGGGTAGCTCCCATACTGTAACCCATTCACAGCATATGGCTGTGTCAGTGCACACCTACTGGGAGTAGAGGAACGTGAATGCCATTCAAATGACAATATATTATCCTATAGCAATCCTTTTTGCTTATCCAAACTTATTTCCCATCCATGTTATGAGAAATTGTCTCAAAATATATGTAGAAAATATACTGGGTTGCCAACGACCTCTTTCCTATGCTAGCAAATGACAGAAGTGTCCTTCTGTAGAAATAGGCCCAGAAAGGTCCCAGGCTTGGGAATAGCAGGCATGGCTGAAGCCAAAGGTGAGACACCATGCTGACATGAACGGCAGAACGAGAGTCTCCTGCACTCACTCAGCACTCTGAATGTGGGCACATGGGCTTATGACCCCAACTTGGAGATTATAGGGATTCTATTTTGGAAAACAAAATAAACCAACAAAAAAGATTCACAGATACTGATTTTGCAGAAACATATCGCCTCACAGTGAAATGTCCCTGAATATAAGCACCTACCTCCTACCATCCACAGCTTTTATTCCTCCTCTTAGAGCCTCACTGTGAAATGTGACTGGATAGTCAAATCCTACCAAACATCTTAGGAATGATTCTAACATGAAAGAGAAAGATCTAAACAAACAAACAAACAACTTGGAGGTAATAGAACCAATTCAAAGAAGAGCCGGAAACAAAAGGTAACTTCAACAACAGAAGCGATTGGTCTTAAGACATGAAAACAAACAAACAATCAAATGCTGTAAAAAAGAAAAATAAGGGACACTTGGTAATTAAAAGTAGGATATAAATACAATGTTTTATAAATGGATTGGCAGGTAAAGTTGAGAAAATGTCCAAGAAAAGGAAAAGATTAATAGTCTTGGAACATGATAGAGAAAAAATAAGAAAATTGATTAGAAAATTAATTCAAGAATGTGGTTAATAGGAGATTCCAAAAAAGAAAAAAAAAAGAAAACTGGAAGAAAAACCCAGATGAAATTAACATTAAAAAAATCTCAGGCAATTTCCCAGAACTGATGGGTACCTGTTTTCAAATTGGCGGGGGCAACCTGCCACATCAGCAGTATCTTTTAAAACATTTTCCATAAAGCAAAGATCCTAGAAATTTACATACAGAGAAAAAACAAGGGTCAAATACAGGGAATCAAACATTGTAACACATCAGGTTTCTAAGTAGCAGCATTATAGGATAGAGGATTATGTAGCTTTCAAAATTTCATGTAAAAAATATTTCCAATCTGTAATTTTATATAAAACATCAATCAAGGATGAGGGGAAAATTTTGAAAAGCACTTGCACACAGACAAAATGGACACACTCTCTCAGTGAAGTATCGAAAGGTAATGCATTTGTTAACGTTTTTTGCTGCGTCGTAATAGTACTGCAACCTTCGAAGCTTTAAACAGCACACATTTATTATCTCACAATTTGTGAGTCAAGAGTCCAGGCATAATTGAGCTGGGACCGCTGTGTGGCTAGAATCAAGGTCTTGGCCAAGACTGGCTTCCTCTCCGGAGGCTTGACTGGGGAAGGATCTTCCAAGCTCGTGTTTTTGTTGGAAGCATTCAGTTCCTTGCAGGATGCCAGGCTGAAGGCATTAGTGTCTTGCTGACTTCTGGCCAGAAACTGCCCTCAGTTCATTATCACAGGCCTCTCTTCATGGGATAGTTCACAGCTCATATTGCATTTTTCTTTAAAGCCGGAGAAGAAGACAGCCTCCGAGCAAGACAGGCATTACAACCTTCTGTAATATATGCACAAAGTGATACCTTGCCCTTCTTGTTGTATTCTGTTGGATAAGGGAAGGGGTTACAGAAGGCATGGATCTCAGGAGGTGGGGACCATCAGACCATCTTAGTCTGTCTGTCTGCCACCACCCACCTTCTGGTCCTCAGTGATTCCATGCCCCGTCCACATGAAAAATACATCCGCCCTCGCCCGAGGTCTCCAAAACTCTCTTCTCATCACAGCATCTATTTAAAGCCCAGAACCTCATCATCTAAATTAAGTCCAGGTGTGGATGATGTTCCTTGAGGCTAGTTTCTCTTGATACATTGATCTGTAAAACTAAAGAGACAAGTTGTACGCCCCACATAAAACCAACATACAATGGTAGGACAGGTATGAGATATCAGCTATGGACATTTCCATTCAAGAAAAGGAAAAAATGGAAGGTGTAGAGGAATCACTGGCCCATAGCAATTCCAAAATCCAGCTGGGCAAATGTTGAGAGTTCCTTGATTAGCTTTCAAGATCTGGGAATTATTTTCCCTGGCTCTTGCTTGGTTCCACATTCTGAGGGATGAAAAGTAATATGTGTTAGTTGCTGAGTAGTTATATCAGCCTATTTCCTGCCAGTAAAATTTTGGGGACTGATAGCTTCTTTTCACTGAACACTCTCACTATACCTTTCAGTTCAAGCTGACAGTGCGTTTTTTTTACTATTAAAATTTATTGGGGTGACAATGGTCAACAAAACTACATAGGTTTCAAGTGTACAATTCTATAATACATGTTTTTGTTGAAATAACTTTCTTGAAAATTTTGTGGCTCTTCTATGGTTCAGTCCATCAGGCAAATGCAACTTTTTTTTTTTTAAGATAAATTCTTCTCTCCTTGGGCTCTGTCTGAAGGACAACCAGAGACTCAATAAACCGAAGGACAACACCCTTATTCTTCCTAGTAGCCCCATGGTTTGATTGAGAGATTCCACAAAATATACTCTTCGTATCTTTCAATGGTTCCCTGTGTCACTGAATACTACTCTCATCTCTAATCTTTTTGAATTTTTAACAAAAGTTTGTACAGTCATACCCTTGACTTTTTCTCTAGATCATACACTTTTCTGACAGTGCTCAGAAGCCACTTCTTAGTTTTCCTGTCTTTTGCCATCTGGAGAGGCTGACTTTTTTTTCAAAATTATCAATTTCTGGTTCCTCTTTGTTTAACAGTTCTTCCCTCAATGTGTGTCTCTTCTCTCACATTTTACCATAAGCAACAAGAAGAAACCAGGCCAAACCGTCAACACTTTGCTTGGAAATCTCCTTAGCTAAATCAGATTACCACTTACATGTTCTGTTCTTCACATAACTGCAGGTGACAGTTTCACTCAGCTTTCTGCCGCTACACAATAGAGATGCCCCTTGATCCAGTTCCCAACGATGTTACTCATTGACCTTGAGTCCTCACTGGCAATGTCCTAAAGCCTAGATTTCTCCTGTCAGGCAATTCTCTATCATTCTCCTCAAAATTCTAGTGGGCATTATCCACTGCCTCTTTCCAAAGTTGTTCCCACATGTGTAAGTATTTGTTACAACAGCATTTCATTTCCAGGTACCCAAACTCATATTCATTTTCTATTGCTGTGCAATAATATTATCACAAATGTAGCGGCTTAAACCTGCACACATTTATCTCATGTGTTCTCTAGGTGAGGAATCTGGGGATATGACATAGGTAGCTGTGTCTTCTGCAAGGCTACAATCAAGGTGATGGGCAGGACTGGGCTTTCATCTGAAGGTTTGGCTAGGCAAGGATTTCCTCCCAAGCTCACTCTGTTGGTGGCATTCAGCTCCTTGCAGGAGGCCAGGTGAGGACCGCAGTTTCTTGCTGACTATGGGCCAGAAGCTGCTTTCAGTTCCTTTCCATGTGGTCCTCTCTACAGTACAGCTCAGTATGGCAGCTTGTTTTTTTTTAAGCCAGTAAGGGAAAGCACCTTCCCAGGGAGACCAGAATCACAGCCTTAGGTAACATCATCACGGAGCCCACAGCCCATTACCCTTGCCATAGTCTATATCCTAGGAGCAAGTCATGAATGCCAGGATATGGAGATCATAGTGGTAATTTTATATTCTCCTGCCACAGACATGTTTTACCAAAAGGAATGGACTAAACAAAAAAAGATGAAATTATAGAATCCTGGAAATGGGAGGTTAGTGAGGGGAATCCTAGAAGGAAGGTTAAAGGAAATTTCAGAGTGACAGCTGTGTAGCAAACCCAGAGAGAAAATGGTCCGGGTAGATTGGAAGAAGAGAAGAGAGGGCTCCTGGGGAGATTTCCCCATGAAAAAGGAGGCGGAGGAGGAGGAGGGAGGGAAGAAAGGAGGGGGAGGAGGAGAAAAAGGGGGAGGGGAAGGGAGAAGGAGAGGGAGAGAGAGGAGGAGGCAGAGGAGGAGGGGGAAGGGGAGGAGGGAGAAGGAGAAGGAGAAGAAATTATTCAACCATTTGACAGTATTGTGAGGAGTTTTGTAGCTGTGTTGGAGAGTTTGCAGATGAATAGGTAGTATATAAACAGAAAACAAAGCAAGCAAAAAAAATGGAGAATTGAGAACTCCAGAAAAAATTAAAAGTTAAAGAAAGAAAACATAATCATAACATATCCCTCAGCTGAGCTATGAAAAAAAGTCAATAGTAAAAATAACAAATACTAAATTTTTATCGAATCTAAATGGTGATATAGATATATTCAGAGGATGTATAGAAGAAAACTTGCATGGGTGGACAGAGACGGGAGGGACGTAAAAATGGGAAGCCTCATCTCTCACGAGAAATAATATACACATTATTTTAGAAATATATATGGTATTAAATTCCAGACAGCTAAAGGCACTTAAAGGGGTTGTAAAATCAGGTAAAAGGCGAATTGGGGAAAGAAACTACTGATTTTCAATTATAAGCCTTAGAGAATTAACTGATATTTTAACAATACACATGCATTACTTAGATCAAAATTAAAAACTTTGAAAATCAGAAAAATGAAAAATATATATCGTGATTTTAATTCAGCTCTGCAAAAAAAAAACATTTAACATTCTTTTCAGAAGGTTACTAAATAACACTTTCCTTTTCCTCCAATCCTATAGCATTGTGGGTGTTCCTAGTAATGGCTTCTAAAGAGAGGGGGCTTGCCTATGAAGCCTCCTAGAACCTTAGCACAACTAGCCAATGAGGAGCAGAGGACTCCAGGGTTAGCTCTAGCCTCAGTCACTACAGGTTATTGGATGGGCTGGAGAAAACAGGCTGTAAGGCTGGGCCTTTGTCAGTGGCAAGAGAGAGTTGAGGGAACTTAATTTAGTGAAAGGATATGGTGGGGAGAACCTACAGACTATTTGTGGAAAGATTCAGCTAGTCACAGAGTCACCAAAAGCAGAATACAGATCCTGCAGGGAAGGAGTAGACATGAGCCACACAAACGTTCCCATGCAAAGACATCAGATTTCAGGAAGTGTTCTAATTCATGTGGAGTCTGGAGCAAAGAACCCCATTTGAAATTACACTCCTATGACATGACCCAGGACAGAGGGCGTGCAGGTAGGATTCTTTAACTCAAGAGATTATTCAGAGGCCTTACCTGTAGCCCATCAGATAGCGGGTCAATGAAAAACAAACCTTCAATCCAAACCCAATCCTATTGTGACACCGATACCTCTAATTATATTTTCTCTGTCCCTGCCTCAATGAGCTCATTAATCTGGGTAGTCTGAGGACCCTGGCTTACTGATAGAGCTCATCATTCAGTCCAATTCTAGAGTCCCAGAGAAGTCACAGGCAGAAGGAAAAAAAAAAAAAACAATTACATTTTCATCCTATTCAATTGCAATAAAGTATGTGGTAAAAGCAACTGTCAGCGAATATAACACACACATAATGAGGGTGAAATATTTACAGCACAACCTTCGGCATCTACAGTTGGAGTAAAAAGAAGACTCTTTGAAAATATGACATAAAGAAACATAACAACTTATTTCTATGCAGCTGGGGAGTCTTTACTGAGGTGGTACTCAGCTTGAAAAGCGGTATTTTTCAACAGAAATGTCAGGAACGTTTATAAAGCAACCTCTTCAGGAATGAAGATATCCACTGGAGGGGATAAATCCCAATGGCAACTGGAGTAAAATTCCAAAACCCAGAGTGGGCAGAATTCACAAAAGAATGCAATTTCAAAGGCGAATTTCTCCCTTGCTGAGTGTTACCCTGTTTAAAAACTCAAGGCATAGGAGTATGCAAAGAGGAATTGAGGAGACCATAGATTAACCTGCAATGATGTCTTTTGAGATCCATTTCTCACAATGTATCTAGCTTTCTCAGCCCATAACCATCACTACTTGTCAATGTGAGAAATCATGCAAGGCCTTCATCTCTGACACACCAATTGAGCATGAACCAAGAGAAATAATAATGGCCTCGAATAAAGTCAGATCAAACCTACCCAACCACGCAACAGGGACAGCAGTTCTAATTAAAGGCCATTTGGAGAGAAGAGTAATGGCTGTCGGAGACCCATGGGAGTGTGCAGTGACAGGTCCATGGTCTACAGGGATCAGCGGACATTAGGCCCTCAGAGGGCTGCATGGGTTCGTGCTTCTGACCCACATCCCATTGGCAGGCTGCACACCGCAGTAACCTGCTGCCTTGTCTAGTGCTATTTCTTCTGCTGCTTTCAACTCTCTGGGTACAGTGTCATCTCAGAGAGGGAGCAAGAACAAGAAGCTGAAAATATCCCTTTAGAACATCAGCACTGATCGGGACAGATATTTTTAGTAAGCCATTGTCTGTCAAATCCAAGTCACGTGGCACACCCTTTAATGATCTGAGAGTTTGCAAGTCCCTGAGAAGTGACAGCTGAAATGAGAATTTAGGAGGTTCCACTAGGCAAGCAGAACATTGATCATATCTATTGGCAGATGCCCTAATCAAAGCAGAGTGCCAGTGGAGATGCCAAGCGTACAAATCCTCCTCCAGGTGATGAAGTACTTTTTGGCCCGGCATTTGCAGTGTTAATGTTTAAGAGTTATTGCTTCATGAGGCTGGTTAATGTCTTCAAGAGCCTGTCACGCTTTTATTGTTTACTACATCTAAAATGTGTTTCCTCCTTATAAATATGTGATGGGATAACATTTAAAAAACAGATAAAACCTGAATTGCTTCACATTATGTTCTCAATGAAATTTTAAATGAAAGTTCTCAGTTCATCTCTGCTCATCTGTCATTGACAGGTTGTAGTTAAGAATCAGCGTGCCCATTCTCCCTAGCTCTTCTCCATGGCACAGGCCACCTTGCCCATTTGGCCGGTCATCCATAGCTTTATGACCAAAAGATCTTTAGTGTTGCCTCCGTGTTACCCATGAAGATACCTAGAGGGGTGTCCATAGAGAACTTGCCTGAGGTTGGTTCTCTTTGTTGAATGGATCCTTCAAGAACGCTGCATAAAGGAGTAAACAGTTTAGAGTACACAGCTCTGTGCTACATCTCAGTTGCTTTCAGAGGCATTAAAATCAAGCTAGAATCATAACAGCACATTTGCAGGAATGGGTCGAAGCTCATGCCTCTTGTCCTGCTCTTCTCTGCAATGGATGTTGGTTTATGCCTTTAATTTTATTATCTTTGAATCTCAAATACACTTAAATACAGCCATGCCAACTGCTTTTAGATTTCTGATCAGATATCCTCCTCTTAACTTCAGATATTTTCTTGCTCTGCTGGGTTATGAGAAGTTCTACCAAGAACTCTGGTTTCCATGTTACCCTCTTGTTACCCATTGTGCTAACTCTTCTTCAGATTTCCCATTACTGATCCATTACTCTGGAACTCTGCTAAATTTCTTAGTATTAAAACATAAATTGTCTGCAACTGTTATTGCATGATTTCCTGCTTATACAAAATGCTTTTTTTGCTCCCAACCATATCGATAGGGCATACTTGCTCACAATGAAGCTGAAGTTCTATAGCATTTTCAATAATGAAATTCTTCATGAATTTTTCTGTGCAAGTATTTTCATGTATAAGTGAGGATGGCATTCCATCTCACCATTTGCCAGAACCCCTGGGAATATCTGACATAGCTGGCAAGTACTCTTAACATAAATTTATATTAACTATAATTCACAGAAATGCTCCAGAGCACATTTGTCAATACTCAGTATGTAGACTGCATTTGGGCATTAAGAATTCCTGATGATCCCCAGACTATAAAACTAATCACCTATCCTGAAAACACTTATGTTTCTTTAGATGGAAATTTGAGATCTACTTCCTTTAGTTCCCCAGGGCTCTAGGACATATGCTAAATTCTTTCCTTTGCCAGATTTCTGGGGTAACTGATGTATTTTTCCCCCATAGAAAACATATACTGAACTTCGATTCTAGGCTGAAAATCCTCTCTGATCCCAACACCATCCCCTGCCTCAACACTGATATTTCTTAGCTCAAAGAAGAACATTCCAATGCAACATTTGAAGGCAGCAATTTTGACATGGACACAACACAATGGCCTCATATTACCAAGCCAGGAGACAGACATCCCTGATTATTATCCCGATTCCTCACTCCATCTCTAAGCACTCAGCCAACTTTGGGCCTTATCACAACTTTATTTCCTTCTGAGCTTGAACCTCTCCTTACGTCTTACTTATTACTCAGCCACAAATCCTCCCCCATTTATCCCTTTCCTACTTCCATGAAAGCATGAACTTCTGCTTTAGTCCATGAACCTGTCGGTGTTCAATCCTCATACATGTTTCCTAATCTGTCTCTATATCACCACTCCAGTAGGAAGAGAAGATCTCAGTTTGTTTCTCTATTAGTCCTATGCTCATTTTAGGCAGCTCCGGGGCACCTTCATACTTTGCCTACAGACTCACTTCTGGCTCCTTTTGAGATACTCTTTCTCAATAGCCACCCCACCCTACCCATCAACCCAGGACTTTCTCCACACAGCCTGTCAGAATTGCAAGTGTTGTCTTACCTTTAAAAAGCACCTATCATCACCACATCCACCTTAATAATCCAAGGTTTTGAAGATCTACTTGAAAATCAACATTAAACATGAGGAGTTCTAAGAACCCAATGATTGTATCAATGATTTGGAAAGAAGAATAAGTGGGGGGGGGGGAAGGGAAAGCCTTCAATTAGACAAGAACCATTATAGCTACTGAAGCAATGAAGGGAAATTCCACTATTCTGATATGTATTTATTTCATCCTATAACTCATCCTAAAACCACCACTCAACCCTTCAACTGGGTATTCAACCATGCCAGCCAATAATAGTTCTCCCAGGATGTACCTCTCCACAGTTTTGCACATCCTATCCCCCTCAGCTGAATTCTCTATCCTTGACTCCATCACATCTTTCTTTTGTTATGCTTTTGGCCTCTTGATAAACCAACAGTACTCCTTCAACTATTCAGCACACATGTCACCTGTTATTTATTCTTTAAGCCAGCCATCTGTTATTCCCCAAACACCTGGTATATCCCTCCAATTCAACACTTGTTTCATTCTACTGAAATAGCCTATTCATTTGCCCACTACCTGGCGAGTTTCTGGAGGTCAGATTTATCTTTGAATCCCAGCTTCTGGTGGAACATCAGATAAAAAAACAAACAATGAACAGTTTCTAGGGAATATTTGCAGTAATCACCCATCTGTATGACTCCTTCAGGTTCTCCTTCACTCTGCTAGTAAGTTACTTCTCAACTGTTTTTAAGAGTAGGATTAGTAATGCCATACAGCCTTAGACATCGGAGAAGGGGGTTTAATCAGGGGGATGCTACAAGTACTAAGTCAAACATGGATTGAGTTGGGAGGCAGTAGAAGGAGAAGCATGGAGGAAAAGTATGCATCCTTTCATATCTACAGGAAACCCTCTTTGTCCCTATGGCCTTTCTGATTACTTCTCTCTTATCATTTTAACTCCCTCTTTAACTGTAGCACTCTCTCTTCAACCCGCCTAAGTCTATCCCTGAATCCCATTGTTTCCTTTCTTCAGCAATGCTATATCAAGCAGAAAAATAAGCTATCCACTTAGTTTCTTTCAAGGGAGTTGAGAATATCGGTAGGCATTCTAGGCCCGTATCTTCCTCTCACAGGGTAAGCTTGATGTAATCAGGCGTCTTGATCCTTTTGCTTGGTGGATTTATGGAGCATTTTCTGACTCAGCATGTTAATTCTGGAGAGACAGATCTTTCTAGAAAGATGGCATTCAATAAATTGCTCCACTGGCCAAATAAGGATAGAAGAAGTATTAGCATAAGTAAACTATCTTTGCATTAGAAAAATAAGTGAATAAATAAATAAAAGATAACTCTGCAGCTGGAAGGGGAAAATGCCCAAAACAAATTCAAATTTTCCACTTTCTTTTATGGAACAAGCCAGCATTTTACAAGTCCTTATAGCAAAGCTACAGCTGGCACCTCCGGAAAAGCCTGGGAGGCTTTTGTTCTTTGTATTTCAAAAAGCAGCTCATGAAAACCCAGCATCAATCTCAAGCAAATGCAATCGGTAAGGACAAAAAAAAAAAAAAAGTGAAATTGTATTGTTTATAAAATTGTTTTTTAAAATAAGAAACCTCACATCTCAGGGAAGAGCTCACTTATTTGGCAGCAGCACCAGGGGCTTCTAAGAATGTTGAATGGATGGATGTGGACGGAGTCCTCTGCGAAATGGTTACTGAGTCTCCAGTGAGGACCTGGCCCTCATCTGTTCCCATGGTATTTGGAAACTACCAGTGACAGATTTTCAACAGACTGTGCTGTGGATGCTGACTTGTTAGACATTCTGCTCGTCATAAAAGGTCACACAGGGTGATTTAAAGGGAAGTTTCCATGACTGCAAACTTTCCTCTTGAAAAATAGGTACATTGTGCTGATTGTTTTTTACCTCAGAAATGGAAAGGGACCTGTGTGCTGAGATGTGGAGAGAAAAGCAGCCCCATAAAGGCTTGTCTCTTTAAAGCAACGAGAAAAATAGATCAAAGTTTTGGAGCAATCTCTAGACTTCAAACGAAACGGAAGAGTCTAAGTCATCTGACACACCATTTTGTGAGTGTCAGTGTGGTTACATGTGCATAAAACTCAAGTTAGTCCATTTATAAAATAATAAAGGAGAATTTTAGAGCATAAGGCAGTTGGCAAATTTCTTAACATCAAACTCCTAATTGTACTTCTGAGGAAACTGAGACACCAAGACGTTGCAACTTTTCCAAGAAGAAACAAGGCCTAGAACACACATTTTCTAACGCTAATCACCATGTTTTCTCCACTATGATATATCCAGTTGCAGGCAATTCACACTAGTTGTTAAAACCATGTAAGGCAACACACATTACTTTTAGGGTAATACTGAATCAAAACTGTGGTCATAATTGAAACTACTGTCCCACATAACACACTTTAATTTGTAAAAATATCCTACACATAAAAGTTCACCTTTAATGAGCTGTGAGTGAAACATTTTAACCTCCACATTTACTCTTTAGAATTTTTTTCAACTTCTTCACAAATAGATTAGGGAAACAAGATACAGTCTATTGGGAGCACCCATCCAAGAAATATATATTTAATGGCCAATACAGAATCAGAAATTTTGTATTCTTAACTCCTCAGATCATAGCCATCAATGACTGTTGGATCACTGAGAATTTACTATGGGTCATTCTTCATTTCTCATCCTGACTTATTTGTCAATGATTCTCAGTAGAGTCAGGTTCTGTTAGTGGGTGTTATCTATTAACTCATCTATTCCCACTGCCTTTATATATTGTAGCATTTAGAAGCCTGAACACAAGTTAATCCCAGCTGTCTTGCAAGTAGAGGTATGTATGCAGCTTGGTTTCTGTCAACAAGGGGCACTACTTCAAGATTTGGGAGGTGCAAAGGAGGTAGGGGCCATTTTCCTCAAGTTCCAATAGAGTCCGTGTTGAGGTGGCTAGACTCCTTGTTCCAGGGTCTCGTCACCAGCTCTGTGAATGTAAAGTACTCATCTGCAAGTACCCTGGCGTCTGGTTTGCAATAGCAGGAGGTAGATCTTGAAATCAGTAGTCCAGTAGAATTCCTGACTTTTATCCCTCTGATCTCTGACAATCATTTTGTAAGCATCTAATTTCTTACATGAAATCCCTTCCTTCTAGAAAAAATAAATAGAATTATTTCTCTTTTCTATATTAACTCCTAATACAATCACCAATAGAAAGCAAAACTTTCAGATCTAAAAGTCTTTTCTTTCAAACCTCCAGACTTTCTTTCCCAGGCCCCACAGACTCCATCCAGGGGTGATGTCACTTTCTCTCCTTATCCTGGTCTCTCTGGCTTAATTTGTAGAAAGTCTGGCAGCTGAAAGTGGGCACAGGAATAAACCTGGAGCCTGGGGTTGAGAAGCATTTTCTAGTTGTTTCTTATCTATTGATCTTAGGATAAAGAGCTAAGTCCTTAATATGGCCCATAAGAAATGCTATGACTCATCCTGATTCTGTGCCTGTCATTCCAGCTCTCTGTTCTGTAGCCATAGACTTTGCTTCAAGTCCTTGAGCCATTACGTTCCCTCCCACTTCAAGGAATTTTTAAATGCTCTGGCCTTTTCCTGAAATGCATGCCCCACCTATAGCTTCACTCTCTCCCTCTCCACCCTCCTCCAGAAGCCCCACTTCCTACAGTGGTATTCTTTACCTACTTCATTCCTCTTACTTGTTCTGATCTCATTTCAAAGTTCACTTCCTCAAGGAAACCTTCCCCTAAACCCAAAAACCACGTAAGGATCTTATATTACTCATCTCATAGCACTTTAGCACAGTTTGCTATTGTAATTACAAAGTCTCATGTAATTATTAACTAATCTCTGTGATTTTATCAGAACACAAGTCCAGTGAAGATAAGAAATAGGAAGTAAAGTATCAGCATCTAATGAAAAAAAAACAATCATTTAAAATTCATTTTGGTATAAAAACTGTGGCTTGCATTTCATCAAAAATCACTTTCTCTGTTACTAACGGCTGTACAGAAGTTGAGGAAAGGAAAGACCCACTAGAATCTGGGAAAAGCTAGTCACTCTACTTCATTAAAACCTCAGTGGATAACAAAGGATTTCCATTTGTGAGCTGCTGTAGTCTTCTATATTAGCTAATCATATATTAAAGCCTCATACGATAATTAAAATGTTTGACAAATCTTGAAATTAACACAATTATAAGGAGTTTTTAAATGTATGCTTCAAAAGAGACAGTCTGTGAAGCAGAATTGAAAAAGTTCTTAACCACTAGGCTTTTTTTTGGTGTTTTTTTTTTCAACTTTGTATGAAAGCCCAAGCTAGCCAAATGGAGAGCTTTTGTGTGTGTGCAAAAGAGTAAGGAGAGAGAGAGACAGATACCAAGAATTCTCTAGCTAACTCATTATTCCAGTCCCCAGCCATGAGCGTTAACTCAGCTGAGGCCCCAGAAATCATGGAATAGAGACAGAGACAGGCTGTTCCCATTATGTTCTGTGAGAATTCCTAACCCACAGAATCAGGAGATAAAAGAGAATTAAAATGTTTTGGGCCGGCCAAATGGCGCATTGGTTAAGAACTGGCTTGGGACGCCAGAGGGCCCTGGTTCGGATCCCACATATGAGGGCCAGTGACACTGCCCTCTACAGCTAAG
>NW_017732930.1:53640-56514 GCF_001890085.2 Hipposideros armiger | reverse complement strand
AACTGGACTGAAGAACAAAAGGACAGCAACTTGTCTGTTCCCCTTCCCCAATTCCCCAATGCTGTTCCCATCCCCCAATTCCCCAATAAAATCTTTAAAAAACAAACAAACAAACAAACAAAATGTTTTAAGCTACTAAGTTCTTGGGATAATTTGTTCATAGCAATAAATACCTGGAATGGTCTCTCTTGTAATCGTTTTTATTGAAAAATGTATTTGTTCAAAAGCATTTGTTGAATAAATGTCTAATTAAACAAATATATTTAAAACAATGAGTCTCCACTACTCCTGTCACATTGAGAATGATCAGAAAGATTGGCAATACCATGTTAGAGAGACCACGGTAAAACAACATTCTCAGATACCATTGGTGGGAGTATAAATTGGTACATTCTTGAAGAACACTATAGAAATATCCACTAAAAATGTAAACACATGTTCCCTACTTAGTTATGTGATCTCCTTCTAAGAATGTATTTGACAGACATATTCACACGTGTGAAGAAACATATGCTTAAGTATGTTCACTCGATGCAGAATTGTTTGGGATGTAAAAGCATGGAAATAATATAAATGCCCACCAACAGGGAATCAGCTAAATACATCATGATACATCTATTCAATGGAATAATTGGCCTCTGTTGACAAGTATAAGGTAAACTCTATAGGTGCTGATATCTAGTTATCTCTGAAGTGCACCGTTAAATGAGAAAAGCAAGGTTCAGAATACTGACCATTGTAAAATAATGTGTAAAAAAAAATGGATATGTGGTTCAAGTATAAGCACACTACTTCTAGGAGGCTGATTAAGAAACTAGTAATAGTGGTTGCCACTAGAAGGTGGGCTAGTAATCTGGAATGGTAGGTAAAGAATTACTTTTCACTGAATGTGCTTTTGTACTGATAGTTCCTTTCCCCCATGCTTGCTTTAGTTTGGATTAAAAAAGAAAAAAATCAGCACCCAATCAATCAAAGTTTTCAGTTGCGATAGAGAGGGAAAAAACAGTTATCACAAAAATGTAATCAAATCCTTTTATTCTTAAATTCAAAAAGAGTTGTCTCTAACAAAGAAGAGACAGCCTGAGGAATGTTTCCACTAAGTGGAAATTCTATCTCCTTGGAATTCAGGAAAACCTTCAGAGTTCAGTGACCTTATGTTAGGTCTTCCAGCTCTGAGCCTTCGGGACTCAGCTTTTCTCCTGGAATATAATTCAGAGTATTATTGCTGTAATCACACATCTTTACATTGCATTTCATGCAAAAGTCCAAAAGGAACCTCTGCAGGCCAAAAAAAAAAAAAAAAAGCTCTCCTAACTTCAACCCCTCATGCGAAATTATTGAAGCTGTGAGTATGGTCATACACATAGGATGTATATATTGAGAAGAATTATTAAGAAAGTGTTTTGAATTTTTTTTTTTTTTTTTTTTTTTACTAAAGAAAAGGAAGAAGAGAAAGGGCAAGAGGAAGTTGTTATACCTTCCTCAGCTACTGTGACCTCTTTTAAACATTAGTGCTAAGCTGGCTAATGTGGGCCAGGACCAGCTCATGGGAAGCATTTCTTTGCTTTTTGCCTGTTGTGATCCAATATTAAGGTACCAACAGAAACTCTCCTCTTTTCTACCCTACCCACTTTTGTTGTTCTGGGGAACTTCATCTTTTCCAAGGAAAATAATATGTGTCCCTGCCTAAACTTTCTAGGATATGAACAATTTTTATACAACAACTTTCCATTGGAAAAAAAAGCAAAAACAAAAACCAAAAAACATGTCCTGATGCAGATAATCTTGTGATATTGGGTTTGCCTGCAGCTTTTCCAGTTTGATAAAAGTCACAACCAGACAGGCCTCTTTTTAAGAGTTTCTATTAATCCACTGCAGATTTACTGTTGAATTTTAAAGCCTGCACAGATTTCTTCACAATTTTTTTTAAATTAAATTACCAGCAAAACGCTCCTTCGCCATTACTTGTCATTCAATGTCTTTGTAAAAATAATTGGCTTTATAAATAATTCAGTTCTGTCTATTATTTTCATGAATGAATGCAAGATCTCCATGAAGCATATTTGTATTATTTATTTTTAAAAAAGCTGAAATGATTGCTTAGATAAGGCATAGAGGGAAGACAACCTTCCCCACTGAATTAATTTAATTCAAAGATTGAGAATTAAAAGAAATGATAAAGGTGTTTCCTGCTTGATTATTTTTGTTTTCAGGCTGCTTCCTTCTCAATAATTAAAAAAATAAAATATTTAAATCTGATCTTTCTTTTTTAACAGTACACAGTATAAAGGTTTTTGTCTTCCTTTTCCTTTCTTTTTTTTCCTCTTTCTTCCTTTCTTCTCCTTTCAGTCATGAGGTAACCCCCCGCCATAATATGCAATCATAATAAGCTCTGATTAAATTCACCCTTATAATTTTTTACTTCTGCATGAAGTCTTATTCATATAGAATTGACACTGAATGCATCTTGTTCTAAGTTCTGATACTCTTAAAGTCCTTTCCAGTAGGATGATAAAATATATCTTTTAATCGTTTCCTTGCATAAAGTTTTAAGTCATTTTGTGCATAGAGAAGTAATGTATTAGTTTTCTATTGCTATCATACAGCATTATTGTTTAGTGACTTAAACAATAAAAATTTATTATCTGATATCATCTAAAGGCCAGTTGTCTGACATGGATTTCGCTGGCTAAAACTGAGGTGTGTGTAGCAATGTTTTCTTTTCAGGAGGCTATGGAGAGGCATCTGTTTCCTTGCCTTTTCCAACTTCTACAGGTCGCCTGCCTTCCTTGGAGTGTGGCCTTTCCCTCCATCTTCAAAGGCGACAAAGCTGGGCTGAGTCCTTTTCACCATACATTATTCCGACCTACTCCT
>NW_017732930.1:37742-46020 GCF_001890085.2 Hipposideros armiger | reverse complement strand
GGCCGGGACTTGAACTGCTGTTGCTCAGAGCTCAAACTCTTGAGTGAGCTCTTAACCAACTAAGCCACTCAGCCGGCCCCTCAGTGACTAAATTTTTGCCAGAATTAAAGAATGGTTACAAGTAAGCTGAGCCTTGAAGAAGTAGAAGGCATTTGCTAGGCTTTGAGGTTGAATGGGACTTTGGTGTCAACATCGTGGATTGATTGGTAGTAGAAGAACCAGCAGCAAGGAAACCAATTAGAAGGTTGCTTACAGTTATCCTGGTGAAAGATGATGTGAGCATGAACTAGAACAGAAACAGCAAACATTTTCTGTAAAAGACCAGACAGTAAGTATTTTAGACATTGAAACTACTCAGCTCTGCCATCGTAGCACCAAAGCAGCCACAGATAATCATAAAGAAATGAATGTATCCATGTTTCAATAAAATTTATTTTAACCAAAAGAGCTGGCAGGCCGGGTATGACCCACAGGCAGCTGTTTGCTGACCGCTGAATTACAACACTGGCAATGTAATTGGGAGAGCCTACACATCTTGCAGTGGTAGCATTGGTTCTAAACTAGAGAAACATTTCAAATGGAAACCTGGCAGGACTTATTGATTGACTGGAAAGCACGGGAAAAGGAAGAGTTGACGATAATCCTGATTTCCCTGCAATCAGGAGATCAAGGGCATCAAGAAAAATGAACTAGTTTACAGGTGAGAAATAATAATATGAATTCAAAAATACAAAGAAGAAGTAAATTTCAGGGGGAAAAAAAGTATCCAATAATATTTAAAGCCCAGAACAAGCATGAAAAGATCATTGTATAGAGGGTGAGTTCCCTGGTATAGTCTTACAAATCCATTATAGGACAGCATTATGACCCATCCCTATTCTTATACTTGGATACTTCATTCTTCAGTCTTTTTTTTTTGATGATTCATAGTTTCCCTCAGTTTTTATCATGAGGAACACAAGCTGAACTGTTCAAGCAAAGATCAGTCACATAGTCCAGTTCCCAATTTAATTCATAAGCAACACTTTCAAGGAGCTAGCTTTTAAAGTCTTTTGGGAATTCAGTGCTCAGAAGAAAAACTTCCTTTGCATTCTCAACTGACTTACAAATGAAGGAAGAATGTAATTTCTAAGATGAGACCTGGTTCCTGATTTGAGGTTTGCTATTTGGCACAGTGGAAAGGAGCAATCTATGCATTGAAAAGTATGGTAAAAGGTTAATTCTTCTGTTTCATTCAAAGATATCCTTAAAAAGAAAAGATGGGCATGGGAGAACACTCCGTGCTTTAGATTTAATAGTTACACCCCTTCTCATTACATAAAGGCTCTTTTTAGAAGTTTTTCTGCCACAAAACCTCATTTAACAGTAGGAATTTAGGTACCAGGTGGACTTTAAGGATGGTATTAATGAACAGTGCTTGTTATAAGCTATTTTCAAACTAATACTTTGTATCAATATCTAAGACTCAGAGAAAACACATTTTTCTTCTCTAAATTTTTTAAAAGACATTTGAAGGAACCAAGCAATCTGAAAAGCTTGATCAAACAGCTTCCCTTCTTGCAAGATGTAGCGATCGTCTCTGAGTACATACAAAAAGGGCTTATTAAAGTGAAGGCAGAATCTTTGCCAATAAGTAAGTGCATCACCAAAATTCATAAATTGGATTGGGAAGAATGGAATAGAACAACAGAATCTAGCTACTAGTCATTAGTCTCTCTACCCTTGAAAAAAATGTGAGTCATCCTCTCGCCTAACTCATGTGAACTTTGAGTTGCAAGAAATTCTGGAACATCAGAAGTGCCAATAGGTGAGTAGTGGAAGGAAGCCAGGGGTAGGGGACCAAAGAGTGTTGTAGGGCTGTGTTCTCCATAGGCAGTCATCCAATCAGTGGTGCTCAAGGGGTACAGTAAACACAGGCTTTTGGGAGACCTCTGTCAAGCCCCAGAAAGGACCAGATTTGGCCCTCAAAGAAAAAAGTTGGCAATTTCCAAATCAAGAATCAACTGGGGGACAGGTACAAACATAGACAAGGTTGGTGGATGGCCTGGAGAGCCAATCAGGTAGAAGAGTGAGCAGTTACCACCACAAAGGTGGACTGGGGAAGACTGAACATTGATGGATTAATGTGTGCCCAGGACCCACTTTAGACCTACCAGGTAGTGGAATTCAATGTCAAAGACACGAATTTACAACCCTGAACATTTACTCATTATCCTGGCAGTTAGGGCTAATGCCGTAGCTAATGTTGAATTAGTTGTGATCCCTGGATGGGTTGGAGAAAGCAAAAGCTGATGTTCTTCCTCCTTGTCATCTCCACTTGAGCAAATTGTCCAGACGCTCTATCAATTGAGATAGTAATACTTGTTACCAAGTATTTGTTATTACTATGTACCAGACACTGTGCTGGACCCCTTTTAGACACTATCCCTAATCCACATAGCTCTGCAGAATAATTATTATACACATTTTTACTTTAGAAAAGTGAAATTAAGAGAAGGCTAAATGGTTCACTCAAGAATCTAGCTCCTTATCATCAGTCTGGCAAGGCCTGGAACAGGAGTAACTGGCACATTATTCCCACTGTCCAGAAGCCTCATCTACCCTAGATAAAATCATCGTCATCATCATCATCATCATCATCGTCATCATCATCATCATCATCAAAACTAAAATTAAAAAAAAATCAGTGCATAATAGTCACCCTGGCAAGGCAGACACTATAATAAAGTAGTCAGCCAGCTCTATAGGAGATGGGAGAAGCGAGCATAGCTACTCTTGGGGAGGTCAGAAAAGGCTTCTCCAAAGGTTACCCTTGATGCCAGGTCCTAGCCTCCTTGGTAAGGGGAGGTCCTGAGGCCAGGGGAAGCCTAAAAAGATGTAACCATGATGGTTGACCATGAATAAGGAGAACAGTGATGTACCTGGGAAGGAAGCTGGACTCGGAGTCAAGAAAACCTCAACTGCGTACCAAGCAGAAAGGTGAAGACGATAGAGGAAGTGGCCAAGGGAGTTTGCATGAATAAAGCAGGAGACAAGGGGTGGAGTGAGGAAATTTGGATGATCCAGTAAACTAAATAAGAACGTTGAACAAAAGTTGAGATGTTACCCTTCTGAAAGATGTTATTTGCAAAACAGGAATTTTACATTATGTATGTAATACTCATTTAAAATGACACACCAGTCCAGGCGCTAAATTTTGAAGGGGAGCGTGAGTTCACCTGGCAGGAAACAGGAATAAGGGTATTCCAGGCATAACATGCACAAATGTATGTGCACAGCTACAGGGCAATGAGACATGACAAGGCAACAGCAAGGATTTCAACAGAGCCTTGACTTGTGCCCATGGGGCTTTGGATGGGATTGGAAGGGTGGGTATTTACCACACCATGTTCAAAGGCTTGTATGATATACTATATAAGACTTGAATGTATTGCATATATGCTTTCAGACAGGTAAAGTCATCCTCTGGTTTGTGTTTTAGAAGGCACATGATCATGGCACTGCGAGGTCAGGGAACACGCTGTTAGGAGGCTGACACTTAGGCAACTTAGTAGTATGTGAAAGAGGAAGAAACAATACTGTATCACTTATAGAACCTGTTTAAATGCTATTTTTTTGTAATTTCTAAAAACTTCTATTTAATCCTAACAACTATACTGCAAAGTAGATCTACATTAACAACAGTTCACATTTATTGAGCTATTACCACGCCATGCATCAAGTCATAGAGAGCCTAGTGAGCACATCGGTTAAGTGCTTTCACCACTTACTATTATAGCTGTGTGACCTTGGGAAATGAATCTCCCTATGCCTCAGCTTTCTCATCTATGAAATTGGATAATCTTGTAGTGTTGCTGTGAAGACTAAACGAGATTTTACATATAAAGTACTTAGAATAATTCCTTGTAGAAAGTAACCAATAAATATTAGTTATCATTAGCATGTTTAAAATTCACAGTGCTTTTTATTACTCTATTCATTCCATGGTACAGAAAAGGAAATAAAATCGCAAAGAGAAGTTAGTAGCTCACTGACAGCACAAACTCAGGCTACTCTGCCACCTGATCTTATGCAGGAGAGAAGGGGTGCATGGCTTCCATCCAGCACAAATTCCAATTTTATCATGATATGTAAGGAACTGTGGGTGAGGTGAATGCCATCACCTAAGGATTATCCATTAATGGCTTCTATGAAAGGGCTTCCTGAGCCAAACAAGGTTCTTNGGTATAGAGGCCTGGCCACCGCACTGTATATCTGAAGCTGATGGTGAATAATATTGTATGTCAACTATAATTATATATACATATAGTCACGGGACATGGAGTAGAGAGGAGGAATGGAGTCAATGGAATTGTAATAGACAAGCATGATATCGGGGGTGGGAGGGCAGTAGATGGGGAGAAGGGGGTTGTTACTTTGGGAGGGTGAAAAGGATAACTATTGCGTTGTTCTGTACACCTGAAACTAACAATAAAAAAATTTAAAAAAAAATTAATTCTCCTTTGCCATGTAAGGTAACAGATGTACAAGTTCTGGGAATTAGAATGTGGACAGTTGGGGGTGGTGCATTATTCTGCCTCCCACAGAAAGTATTGCATAATGCAGAGTGTGTAGGCTTCAGTGTTAGGTGGGTGTTTGTTAGCATCCCAATGCAGCCCCTTGGCCATATAACTTAACCTCTCTGAGTCTTAGTTTTCCATTTGAAAAATAAATTTAGTAATTCCTATCTTGTTAGATTTGTCTTGAGAGCTACAAGTAATATAAAATGCCTCGATCATGGTAGAAAAAAAGTCCTGTAGCCATTATCAATCTCATTTAATGTTATAATATGCCTTTTCTTTACCTTTACCTTATTTTCCAGGACATATATTAGCCAAGTAGTAAACATTCATTGATTACTTGATTATCAGATGTAGAAAAAAGTGGTAAAGATAAATAGAAACCTATGTATCAGAATGGAAGTTGCCTTCAGTAAAGTTACTTGGTGGGAATGATGCCAGAAGTTAGTGATAACCATATTGGAATGGGCTGTTCCTGGGAATATTAACAGGAAAAACAAAAAACAAAACAGATGTTCACTCTTGTTGGCCCAGTTTAATAAAAAAAAAAGGTCAGATCTGGTTCCATCCAGTGTCTCCTAAATTAAAGACACTTAGAAAGGTCTTACTTACTTTTATAGGGGATCTACACAGCTACTAACCAACACACATTCTCTCTGAGAAAAAAAACAAAAAAAACTCCATGACAAAATGCATGGTATGCTGAATAATCACATTGTGTTAGGCTATATGCACCAAGAGACAGGGGCCTGGCTCTTAGTCAGTGTCAATTCTCTGGTCTTGCTCAGTACCCATCACATAGTAGAAACTCAATAAATATTTGTTAGATATGACATAATCAGAAGCAGGCATGAAACCTGGATATTTTTCTTGGCACGCATGGACTAAATATTTGTGAAGTCAACTGTTATCTCTCAGCTATTCAATTCATTTATCTTAAAAGATTTGTGATAATACCCTGAGTCAGAATTAATAAAAAGCCTCAGTATCAATAACAGCTGTCATTTATCAAAAAGCTACTTTCTGTAGACACAACAGGAGTTTTACTTATGTTCTCTAATTAAACCATACAAATCTATATGGTAAGTATTCTTTTCCACATTTGAGGGTTAAGTTGGGGGTCAGAAAAGAGATTTAACATGTCCACCTCTTTAACGGCAGAAACAGGATTAAGCATAGGGCTTTTTTTATTCCAAAAATCATGCTGTTTGACTCCGCTACATGGCTTCCCATCAAACAACCTTTTTTGAGCACTTGTGTTGTGTGTTAGGCCACTCCTAAGTGTTGGGGATGTAATGATGAAAATATCAATAGAGCTTCTACCCTCAAAAATACAACTCTAATATGTTGTGACGATAGTTTCACGAGCAGTATAAATGAAGTATTGTGGGAAGCACAGACATGACAGACACTTAGCATTCAGGAATTAGGAAAATCCCCCCCTCCAGTTCTTCATATGTGCTATTCCCTGGATTAGAAACTGCCCCTCTTCTTATCGCTAACAGCCTTGAGATCTCAGTATAAACATTAGTCATACCAGCCCATCCCTGATATCCCTGCTCAATATTCCCAAAGAGCGATACTTTCCCACTAATTATTATTTAAAATTATTGAGTATGCCCCTGATGCAAGGCCATGTGCCCAACATGGTTTATCTCATGTGATCACCAGAACCAGAGCAGAGATATAAAAGCTGAAGCTGAACCTGACTAAACTTATTGTGGTCACAGAGTTAGTGTGGAATAGAACTAGCATTTAACTCTAGACAGCTTGTTTAAATTAGCATACCTGTTATAGCGCAGATCACACTGTTTTACATTATTGCTGCTCATTGCCCACCTATTCTTCTACAATAAAGAACAAATGCTATGAGGGCAAGGACCTGGGTTAGCTTGCTCACTATTTTATCTCCAGTAACTAATTTTTTTTTTTTTTATTTAGCTAAGCCATCCTGCCACCTGTTGGCAGCTTAATGGCAGCTCAGCTCGGGCCGGGACTTGAACTGCTGTTGCTCAGAGCTCAAACTCTTGAGTGAGCTCTTAACCAACTAAGCCACTCAGCCGGCCCCTCAGTGACTAAATTTTTGCCAGAATTAAAGAATGGTTACAAGTAAGCTGAGCCTTGAAGAAGTAGAAGGCATTTGCTAGGCTTTGAGGTTGAATGGGACTTTGGTGTCAACATCGTGGATTGATTGGTAGTAGAAGAACCAGCAGCAAGGAAACCAATTAGAAGGTTGCTTACAGTTATCCTGGTGAAAGATGATTTGAGCATGAACTAGAACAGAAACAGCAAACATTTTCTGTAAAAGACCAGACAGTAAGTATTTTAGACATTGAAACTACTCAGCTCTGCCATCGTAGCACCAAAGCAGCCACAGATAATCATAAAGAAATGAATGTATCCATGTTTCAATAAAATTTATTTTAACCAAAAGAGCTGGCAGGCCGGGTATGACCCACAGGCAGCTGTTTGCTGACCGCTGAATTACAACACTGGCAATGTAATTGGGAGAGCCTACACATCTTGCAGTGGTAGCATTGGTTCTAAACTAGAGAAACATTTCAAATGGAAACCTGGCAGGACTTATTGATTGACTGGAAAGCACGGGAAAAGGAAGAGTTGACGATAATCCTGATTTCCCTGCAATCAGGAGATCAAGGGCATCAAGAAAAATGAACTAGTTTACAGGTGAGAAATAATAATATGAATTCAAAAATACAAAGAAGAAGTAAATTTCAGGGGGAAAAAAAGTATCCAATAATATTTAAAGCCCAGAACAAGCATGAAAAGATCATTGTATAGAGGGTGAGTTCCCTGGTATAGTCTTACAAATCCATTATAGGACAGCATTATGACCCATCCCTATTCTTATACTTGGATACTTCATTCTTCAGTCTTTTTTTTTTGATGATTCATAGTTTCCCTCAGTTTTTATCATGAGGAACACAAGCTGAACTGTTCAAGCAAAGATCAGTCACATAGTCCAGTTCCCAATTTAATTCATAAGCAACACTTTCAAGGAGCTAGCTTTTAAAGTCTTTTGGGAATTCAGTGCTCAGAAGAAAAACTTCCTTTGCATTCTCAACTGACTTACAAATGAAGGAAGAATGTAATTTCTAAGATGAGACCTGGTTCCTGATTTGAGGTTTGCTATTTGGCACAGTGGAAAGGAGCAATCTATGCATTGAAAAGTATGGTAAAAGGTTAATTCTTCTGTTTCATTCAAAGATATCCTTAAAAAGAAAAGATGGGCATGGGAGAACACTCCGTGCTTTAGATTTAATAGTTACACCCCTTCTCATTACATAAAGGCTCTTTTTAGAAGTTTTTCTGCCACAAAACCTCATTTAACAGTAGGAATTTAGGTACCAGGTGGACTTTAAGGATGGTATTAATGAACAGTGCTTGTTATAAGCTATTTTCAAACTAATACTTTGTATCAATATCTAAGACTCAGAGAAAACACATTTTTCTTCTCTAAATTTTTTAAAAGACATTTGAAGGAACCAAGCAATCTGAAAAGCTTGATCAAACAGCTTCCCTTCTTGCAAGATGTAGCGATCGTCTCTGAGTACATACAAAAGGGGCTTATTAAAGTGAAGGCAGAATCTTTGCCAATAAGTAAGTGCATCACCAAAATTCATAAATTGGATTGGGAAGAATGGAATAGAACAACAGAATCTAGCTACTAGTCATTAGTCTCTCTACCCTTGAAAAAA
>NW_017732930.1:0-35112 GCF_001890085.2 Hipposideros armiger | reverse complement strand
TTCTTCTTATCTAATTCATTGCATCGCTTCTTAGAATCCTTTTACAGCATTTCTATCTTCCCTGACATTTAATTTGCAGTCCCAGGAAACCAGAAACTTTCACATATGCAGTTGCCTAGGCTTCCAAAGAAAGGAACACTCCCTTAACTAGGCAACCGATATTTCTGGCACAAACCTCAGTCAGTTAATGTGGCAACGTGCAGTGCAGTGGGTGTTCAGCTATGCTAGCGATGAGTCAGAGCTTTTCAGGGTTGATAGTGCCATGTAAACAGGAAAATCAAGGTTGACCATAATTATGATAAAGACAGGGTCTTATACCTCATTAAAATTATTGTTATTCCAGTAGTATTATCTATATGATATTAGTCATAATAGTGAAGTTACTCTTTATTGGTTGGTTACTTACTATATCATACAGGTAAAGGCTCAAAGAGGTTGGTAATTTGCCCAAAGTAACATAGCTAGTGTATCAGTTTTCGACGGCTGCGATAACACATTACCACAAACTTAATACCTTTGTGATAAAAACTACTAAGTTTGTGGTAATGTGTTTTAGCAATGTGGTGAAAAAACAACATTAATTTATTTTCTTAAAGTTCTGGATATGAGAAGTCTGAAAGTTTCACAGTTAAAATCATGGAGTCAACAGGCCTGCTGTATTTCTTCCTGGAAGCTTTAGGAACCCATTTCTTTGCTTTTTCCACCTTTTTAAGGCTGCCAATATACTTTGGCTCATGTCTTCCTTCCCCAATCTTCAAAGCCCGCAATTTCATCATTGCTGTGACCTCAACTTTCATGGTCACATCTTTTTCTCTGACTCTGGCTCTTCTGCCTCCTTCCACTTTATAAGGATCATGATGACTACATTGGTCCTCCCTGAATAATCCAGGATAATCTCTGCATTTTAAAATTACCAGATTAGTGGACTTCCGGTCCACTAGATGGCAGAGTAGGTAAACTGGCTGTGGCTATGGTAAATAGCCTACAGTTGGGTTCACCGACTTTGAACATCGTATCAAAACTACAACTAAATTATAGAACAACATTCTTGAAAACCGCCTGAAGACTAGCGGGTCAGAACTCCTATAATGAAAGATATAAAGAAGAAGCTATGTCAAGACTGGTAGGAGGGACAGAGATGTGAAATGAGCTGGTCCCACATCCATGGATGATAGTTAAGAATCAGGAGGGACATCTCAACTGTGGAGGAATGAGGGTTCCGTGTCCCACACCAGATTCCAGCCCAGAGCACTAGTGCTGGGAAGAGGAGTCCCCACAGCAGCTGACTGTAAACATCAGCAAGGACTTAATCCAGGTGAGACAGAGGGAAGCTGTAGACATAGGTGTCTTCTTAAAGGGCCAAGCACAGACTCACTCATTCACATGCTCATTCACTTGCCATAAGCTCCAGTGAAGTGGCTTGAAAAGCACTAGGGACATATGGGAGCAACTGAATTGTCTGGCTTCAGGAGCTGGAGGGGCAGCTCTTCAAAACTAACGTGTCAGCAGGGGCCATTTTTCCTTTGTTGAATCCTCCCCACACCCAGTCTGCAGGCACAGGCAGGCACCAAATCTGACTTTTCACTGAACTGGTTAACACTGCTTGCCCCATCCTGGTGATTCCCTGAGACACTGCCCCACTCAATTCCCACAAGGGCAAGAACATCTTTCAGAGGCTAATCCACACAAGTGGCCAGCCTGGGCCCATACTGTGGACTATCCTGAAATCTGTCAAATATCCACAAACCCCAAATAAGTAGTGGCTGGCCTCAGCATGCCCTATATCTCTTGCTAAGCAACTCCAAGCCTAGAACCAGTGGCAGCTAGCTTCAGTTTGCAGCACAGCCTCTCCCAGATGCCTCCAAGCCCAGCACAGGCAGCTACAAGCACAGATTACTTAGTAGCTCTATGAAGTGGCCCTGGCTGGACATTAGCCTGCACCTGAGGCCCTCCCAAGTGGCCTCAAAACTAACACAAACCTGTGGACAGTCTCAGACACCACCCAATTAGCAACACCAAACACCACCCAATTAGCAACACAAATGACATACCCAAAGGGTGGATTTGGCAGGCACCAGAGCCCCACTAAAGTGAATCCTGCTCCATGGGGTCAATCTCCAAACAACAGCTTGTCTGCTATAGTCAGAGCCAGTTCTCACAGCCAATCAGCCTAAGGGGCAATGCCACCTACTGAAGTAACAACAGCAATCAAGGCTTGGTTACAAGAGGAAAGCACACACAACACATACAGGGACACACCTGGAGCAACTTGCTCAGGTGAACAAGAGTCTGCACCACTAGGCTCCACAAGACACCTACTACATAAGACCACTCTGCTAAAATTGGGAGATGTAGCAGATCTATCTAATACATAGAAACAAACATAGGAGGCAGCCCAAATGGGAAGACAAAGAAACACATCCTGAATGAAAGAATTGGACAAAACTTCAGAAAAAGAACAAAATGGAGATAAGTAATTCACCAGATGCAGAGTTCAAAACACTAGTTATAAGCATGTTCAATGAACTTAGGGGAAGAATAGATGATCTCAGTGAGCACTTCAAAAAAAGATGGGAAACATAAAAATGGAGAAAGAAACATAAAAAAGAACCAGTCAGAAATGAAGAATACAATAACTGAAATGAAAAATACATTAGATGGAATCAAAGGTGGATTAGGTGAAGTGAGGGCTGACTCAGCAGTTTGGAAAACAAGGTAGCAGAAAACTCCCATTCAGAACAGCAAAAAGAATAAAGAAAAAACAAATGAGGATAGTTTATGGGGTCTCTGGGACAACATCAAGCATAACAACATTCACACTAAAGGGACACCAGAAGGAGAAGAGGGAGAGCAAGGTGTTGAGAATCTATTTGAAGAAATAATGACAGGAAACTTCCCTAACTTGGCAAAAGAAATGACATACAAGTCCACAAAGCACAGAGAGTCCCAAACAAGATGAACCCAAACAGGCCCACACCAAGGCACATCATAATTAAAATGCAAAAGCTTAAGGACAAAGAGAGAATCTTTAAAGCAGCAAGAGAAAAGCAGTTAGTTACCCACAAGGGAACTCTCATAAGTCCATCAGATGATTTCTCAACAGAAACTTTGCAAGCTAGAAGGGATTGGCACAAAATATTCAAAGTGATGAAAAGTAAAGACCTACAACCAAGATTACTCTACGCAGCAAGGCTATCATTTAGAATTGAAGAACAGATAAAAAGGAAAAGCTTGAAGGAGTTCATTAACACCAAATTAGTATTACAAGTAATGTTAAAGGGACTTCTTTAAGAAGATGAAAGAAAAAGTAAAAAATATGAATAAGAAAATATTGCAAAAAATTTTTTAAAAAGTTCTCATTGATAAAGGCAAACATAATAAAAGCAGTGGATCAACCAACACTAAAGTTAGTACGAAGTTTAAAAGGCTAAGGTAGGAAGATCATGTATAATTACAATAGTAAATAAAGGGATACATACAAACACACACACACACACACACAAGAAATAAAAAATGACAGAAACATAAATGTGGTGGGGGTGAGTAAAAATGATAGTGATTTTAGAATGTGTTTGAACTTAAGTGACTATCGACTTAAAACAGACTGCTATAAACATAGCTTGGTATATATGAAACACATGGTCACCACATACCAAAATCTACAAGAGAGATACAAGAAATAAAGAGAAAGGAATCCAAACATAACACCACAGAAAACAATCAACATACAACAGAAGAGAGCAAGACAATAAGGAAGGAACAGAGAACTACAAAAACAATCAGAAAACAATAAAAAGGCAGTAATTACATACCTATCAATAATTACTTTAAATGTAGATGGGTTAAATGCGCCAATCAAAAGATGAATGATTAAAGAAGGAGTGGTACATACATACAATGGAACCTTACCGTTTGTAACATCAAAGATTGACTTAGAGGGTATTATGTTAAGGAAAATAAGTCAGACAGAGAAAGACAAATACCATGTCTTTCACTTATATATGGAATCTAAAAACAAAATAAATGAACAAACAAAACAAAACAAACTCATAGATACAGAGAACAAACAGATGTTTGCCAGATGGGAGGGAAGTTGGGAGGCTGGGTGAATAGAGTGAAGAGATTAAGAAGTACAAATTGGCAGTTACAAAATAGTCATGGGGGCATAAAGTATAGCTTATGGAATATAGTCAATAGTATTGTCATAACTATATATAACTACATAAGGTGTCAGATGGGTGCAAGATTTATGAAGGGGATCACTTTGTAAGTTATATATAAATGTCTAATCACAATACTATACACCTGAAATTAATTGACAATTGAATGTCAATTGCAATTGAAAAAAAATTAATAATTCTTACTGGTAGGAATGGAATAAATATATTAGTTTATTAGTTGAAAAAAAAAAGTCAGTGGATTTCCAAACATAATTTCATCTGCAACCTTAAATCCCCTTTGCCACGTAGCCTGACATATACCAGGTTCTGGGGGTTAACATATGGATGTCCTTGAAAGACCACTATTCTGCCTATCACAGCTAATATGAAATGGGTAAAGCATGGATTGGAACCAAAGTATATCTGATTCTGAAAGCTGTACTCTTAACCATCACACTATACCAAACTACTGCAAAAACATCAGGTCTTTACCTTCAAAAGGAAATGACTGAGAACGACTCTTTCCACCAGGTCCATGCCCCCCCAAAACTAAATGATTAATATTTATGTTGTTAATCTGACATTATATGATCTTATCTGAGCACAACAAGAGCAAAGTAAAGTGTACAGCAGAAGGATAATTATTATCTCCATTTCAGGTATTAGGATCACAGAAAATAAGTGTTGTGAGCAAAGTTTCACTTTCAATAAATGAAACCCTAGTTTTTGACCTTGAGCCTTTGTGCTCATCCCCCATGCCAAGTGAAATAGAAAGAACTCCCATTTTAAGAAGTCATTTACAGTTGGATTCAATTTCCAGCTCCTCCACATTCTGTCTGTATGGCACTTAGTAAGCCCCTCAGCCTCTCTGGGTCTTTGTTTTTTCATCTGTAAATGGAAAACAAGACACCTACTCTGAAAGCTTGTTAGGTGAAAGAGTGATAGCAACAAAAGCATCCTGGCACTCAGTAGGTGCACAATAATGATATCCAGTTGCACAAAAAATTAGCTGGATTCATAACCTCCCTAAGGATGGCACCAAGTCTTACATTGAAAGAGTTTTTGGCAAATGTGCAACTAGAGCAAGCTTCCTCAGTGTTCAAGACAGGAAGGATTCTTTATTCAATGACAAGAACCTACTCCTATGGACAGGAGCAGCCTTGTTTTATGATTGTCTGGAATTCATCTGGAGGCACAACTTGACTGGGTTACAGAAAATCAGCAAGAAACTTCAAAACTCACCTAGAATCTCCAGGGACTTTCATTTTGTTAGTGGTGTTTTTGTTTGTTTTATTTGTGTTTTGTGCTTTGCTTTGACTGTATTCTCCCAGGCCCAAAACCACAGACTGGAAATAAAATGGCTCTATCTGGAGGCCGTTTGCTTTAAGGTCTTGCTCTTGAAGAAGTTCATTCCATGAAGGCACCAGTACAGAGGTGCTCACAGAGGTACAGACACTGCGAGCGCATGTCCAGGGTTCACTGGAGACAGCACACCGCCTCCCCAGGCCAACAGCTAATTTGCTGCCTGTCAAAATCTTACATGTCTTTGGTGATTCCGTTTAGACAGCTTCCCACACGCCCCTCCATAGCTCACACTCCTTCCCCTTTGCCTCACACAACACATCATCCTTCTATTTGACCTTTGCCTTGCAGTAGAGATGTCATCTACATAACTATCCCAGTTTCCAAGGGCTCAGCACAGAAAGCTTTAGTAAACATCCTGTGAGGTGAATCTACAAATCTATGTGTTAAAAGTGGTGGTGACGTTGAGAGTCAAATGCTGTCCGACAAGAGTATGGTTTCCATTCAGTGTCCATTCACAGAGTAGCCACTGACCACTTGCTCAGGACCTGGTCCTGTGAAAAATGAAACAGCACGCTCTGTACTCAGAGAACATGTGCTGTAATAGAGGAGGGAGACATAGCCTACTATAAAGCATTGAGTTAAGGGCACGGGGGCCATGCGAGCATATAGAAAAGGCTCATGTCCTGGATTAAGGATTTCTCAGGGGAGGATGTTTTGTTCCTGCTTTTGGTCCCTCACCTGTAAAATGGAGGGGTTGGAATAAATCCAAGAATGCTGACTACCAGGCATGGGCATATCTAGTTCACAGGTGTGAGAGCCACCTACTGTATTAGCCTGCATGGTAGGTTTCTTTCTTTCCTTGACAAATATCAGAAGTGTTAGCAACGCAGGCCCCATTTTTCTCCCTGGCGATGATCGGCTGAGCGGAGATGTGCTGCCCCTCGCATCTGCATGTGCTTGCCAGTCACTCTTTACTTGCTGTGACCTCTCTTGCATGGAAACCAAGTATCAGCTGCCATTCTTCATCACAGTAGGTCATCTCCCTCATTGGACTTTAGGATTAGCTCATATCGAATAAACCTCACAATTCGAATAATCTGGCCTTCTGCTTACTTAAATCCATGAAAAAGTTATTATACCAACCTTAATACTAGGAACTGGGGATATGGATAAAAACAAGAACTAGCTCGTGCCTCCGAGGGAGGAACCAAGGAGAGACCAATTATAGCACACCGTGGAAACAGCGTGTGATACGCGCCAACAGGAAGGGAGACACAAAACAAGGGAGAGGGCAGACAGGCTTTGCAGCTGAACCTCCCCAGGTAAACAGCGAGGGGAGGAGCTTCATCAGCACACTGCCCGTATGTAGGGACACTTTAGGTTCAAAGTAGGTGGTGGCTGAATAGACTGCAATCAGCTGAATTCTAACACGAGGGAGCTGCACGCACAAAGGCAGAGAGGTGAGTGATAAAGACTTTCTATTCTAGGAGCCAAAATTATTTAAGCAGAGTTGTGCATAACGTTCACTTTGGGAAGAAATCAGATATGAGGCTGGGGAGGCAGGAAGAAAAAAAAATCCAATAATGTGGGACCTTGTGTGTCATGCTGATGAGGTTTAATTTATTCTGAAGATAATAGGTTACCATGGTAGGTGATTAAGTGGGAAGCACATGAGATCTGTGGGGCTTTTTTTTGAGAGATCACTCTGTCAGGAGAGTGGGTGGTCCACTGGAGGGGTATACACCATAGATAGAGAAGTGGGTTGCCAGACCATTGTGGTAACTCTGGCAAGGGAAGACATTATCAGTTAGGATTTCTGTGTTGCAAATGAGAGAAACTCCCAGTCAAATTCAGTGCATCAATATGTAAACTTATTGGCTCACGGACTGAAAGTTAAGAAGTGGGGTGAGCTTCAAATACGGCTTAATGCAGTTTCTCCACATTCATGTATTCTCTTTTCTCTTGGCTCTGCTTCATCCTCGGGCTGGTTTCCCTTATGCTGGTAAATGGGTCCAGACTTCACACCGTCACTACAATGCCCCAGAAATCACCCCCTTGCATTGCATTAGCAAAATGAGTCATATGCTCTTGATCCAACCTTTTGTCCACAGAACGGGGACACCTAGGTGCCCGAACCAATCACTGGGGTAAGAGTATAGAATTGCCATTGGGCTAATCAGACCTACTCCAGAAGCTGGGCATTGGATCAGCTTTCCCTGAATCACTCGGGATGTAGAGAGGTGGTGTGTACATATGAACAAGAGTTAGATTACTACCAGGAAGGGGAGAGGAGTGTTCAGGAGGCCGCCATCCAGACCAGCCTTGGATGGGGATGGCCTGAATAAAAGGTGTCAGGAATGAAGTAAAGAAAAGGGTGGCACAATGATAGAAATGGAAGGATTAAGATTTGGTTGTTGATTGAATATGGGAAGTAAAGAAAGAGACTGAGAAAGGATCCTCCACGTTGGGACACAGATAACTGGGATTCCTGGAGGACAAGCGTATTTTGAAGTAACACTAATAAGTTAACTTTTGAACATGTGAAGTGGCCCTGACTCTTAATTGTGCAAGTGATACATAGAAATTAGTGGGATGGTCGAGTCTGGGTCACAAGGGATGGGACTGGAGATCAAGACGGGGAGCATGATGGGATCATACACGGTATTCACTAGGGACAGGGTTATGAGAGAAGAGTAACTCCTGGACACGTTACACACTCACAAGAGCGCAACTTTGGCCTCAGAGATAGAAGAGATATTGCTCACCTCTGAGAGCAGCCTCTTCACCCTCAAAACCAAGGGAGTTCCAGCCGAGTGACTGAGAGAGGGGACGAGCAGTTTTATCACCTCTTCTCTGTACTCCTTCAAGTGAGCTAAAATGCATTACAGCTGCCACTGGTGTCTGCCCTCTGGGAGTTTACAATGTTAGACAAGTGTTCAGTCAATTTAGGACACGAACTATGTCTGAAAATATGTCCTCATCATACAAGAGAAGCAATACCTTCCCTGTGTCCAGAAATATCAGAAAGCTGACTGAGATTTCACTTATACTTGATAATATGTGGCTTGGCTTGTCAGGATATTAAATATTACAGAGGTAGCTCATCACTTCAGATTAATGAAGTCACCAGAATCATTTAGAAAGCAATTGAGTGACTAATTTTAATTAGAAGTTTGATTGCTACCATTGAAATGAAACCAAGGAAACCCAGACTCCTCGCCCCCTGAATGTTTTCCCATTGGAACAACAATTACTATGTCGATCTTTAGTTCATTAGTGGGCCTTTTCTAAGACAAAGCATTAAACAGTTTCCAAAGAACAGAGATTTTAAAGCAGGTAATATAGGGCAGCAGGACTCTTATCAGGAAATCTTCTGGAATCAAAAGTCAGGATAGAAAATGATGTTTTCAGGATATAAGGGGATATAATGAAAGAAAATGTAGGTAGCATTAATCCTCCTCCTGGGAGAAATAATATTGGGTTTTTCAAGAAATAAGATATGATTGTAAGTGTGTGGCTGACAAGTTGGGATGTTTTCTTCAGATTGGCAAGGACCCACGTGAGTGCCCCTAAAAAGAAAGATATCTATTTAAAAAGAAACAAATACAAAAACCTGAAAATGCCTATCATAAAGAAATTTTGTAACTAGATATAAGATGTTGATAAGCATGTGTTTTTAGAAATGAGAGACCAGAGACTAGAAAGTAACATTTGTCAGAGCTTTTACTCACATGAAAAGAAGGAAGAGACAGAGAAGGAAAATGAGAGGGAGGCAGAGAGGGAGGGAGGGTGAGTGGGAGGTGGGCGGAAGAGAGAGATATTATATTGGAAGACTTGCACTTTGCTCATTAAACTGGTGTACTGTGCAGTAATGACCATTCTCTGGGCCCCACATGGCCTGTACCATCCATATCCAACTATTTTATTTTGTTCTGATTTCATTTTTGTAAACAGTCTTCTTATTTCTAGTTTGCTTCCCAGACATCCCAGGACTTGATAAGCAGAACGTGTGTTCTCCTAAATGGTCTCCTTCCTCCTGCCCTTGCCGGACAGAATGCTATCAATGAATAGTAACAAAGGTGTCATGTTGAAACATAAATTGGATTATATAATTCCTCTTCCCAAAACACTGGGATGGCTTTGCATTTCATTTTGACTAAAAGCAGTGGTCCCCAAGGTCCTACAGACCCAGTTCCATCCCTTGGTCTGCTCCACCCATCCTATCCCATTACTTCCCTGGATCACCTCCTACCCCGTCTCACTCACATGCTGGCTTTCCTGTTCCATAAACACCCCAAATACATACCTTCACCAGGACATTTACTCACTCTGCTTCCTCTGTTAAAATAATCGATCCCCAGCAAGCCGACTGCTTGCTTCCTTGTTTTCTTAGGGTCTCTACCTATATTTCATGTTTTCTTTGAGGCCTTCCCTGATCATCTTATTTAAAATCTGACCATTCCCTCACACTTCCTATTTATTTATTTTTTTATAATACTTAACACCATCTAAGGTACGATCTTGCTACTCATATATGTGTTTTCTATTGTCTGACTGCTCACTGACATGTAATCTCCTTGCTGCATCCCCAGACGTATACCACTGGCTGGCACATTAGAAAGGTCAACAAATATTTGTTGAATTGAATTTCACGTTACCAGACGGTCAGCACTGTGGGTCAGACAATATTTTCAGATGGAGAAATAGAACATCACTAAGTAAACCAGTAAGAGATGAGACAAGGACACAGTCCCTTTTTTGGTGCATGTCTTTGACCACTACACCACATAAGGTCTATTGTCATTGTCATTGTCATTCTTTTCCCTATAGCCCTCACAATTCATATCAAATTCCGACTAGCTCACTTCACTTAGGTGGATCCAAGACATGGTTCTTTTCAGTTCAATACATAGGCAGATTTCCGGAACATACCTCCCCATATACTATCTTTTTTTTTTTTTTGACACCCTTGGTTCCAATTGTATATGCTGGCTACACCAAGACGTGTTCAGTTGACTCAGCTTTGCCATTCCCCATATGCTAGTAAGAGTCTTGCCTAGGGACTAACTCGGGGTGGAATCTGTCAGTACCGCTCTTCCTTTAACCCCAAGAATGACCCCTCCAACTGACCAACTCTTTAAGTTACTGTTTTAAAATGGTTCCTTGTATTTGGCCTCTTTTCCCTTCTCTAATCATGGGGAAGATTATCTGATAATAAACACCGCTTGTCTAAAAATTAAAATCAGGACATCCCGCCACACCTATATTCCAGTTTTCATCCTGAGGCCGTAGGTTATATTAGTTGACACTGCACTTTCCTTTCCCCTCATCCCCAACTCCATCACACACTTCATATCTCTACTCAAATGCCCCTTTACAGAAAGCCTTAACTAGGACCCTATGGAGTACCCCTCCCACCACCAGTGCTCTATGCACCTTCTCTCTGCTTTATTTTATTTTATTTTATGTAGCACTTCTCTCTATCTGAACATATATGTGTGGGTACGCACACACGTACACATATATATTTATTTACTCTTTTATCATTTGCTTCACAACTGGAATGTTATCATCCATGAAGGCCAAAGTACCTAGAATATTGTGTGATATATTGCCTTTCTCCCTCCAGATTGTATCCGGCTTTATGGACAATAACTATTCATATTGATCTTTGGGTCCTTTCCACCTTCCTCTTATCGTTGGAATCTATGGAAGGAGATGAGACTTAATAATTTTTTAGTATAAATCATGTACTAAATATTGCAGTAGGCAACTTCATATCCAAAGTCATTTAATATATTCCTAGTACCCTGTAATTTATCATTATTCTTTTCATTATCAGTAAAAATACTGACATTTATATTTCACAGATGCAAAACTGTAAATTAAAAAGAAAATTATTGCCCAAGATAGTGGTAAACCCAAGTTTAATATTCAGATCTCAATTCTGAGATGATGGTTATATTGATGATGATGATGATGATGATATATTATGCTTATTACATGCTTTAATTATTTTATATGTGTCAGACTCTGCTAAACTCTGTATAAACATTATCTCATTTAATACTAATAATAACTGTAACCTTATACTGACATAATGCTAGTTATGCTAAGCACTGTTTTAAATAGTCTAGATTATTAACTAATTCCATCCTCATAAAATCCCTATGAAGCTATGGCAGAAATTGTTAGCTGATCATCAAAATCATTTTCTTTTCCTCCCTGACATTTACCAAGACTAGATTCCCCAGTCTCCCTGGCTATTAGAGGTGATGTGAACTACTTCTGGGCTCAGCCCGTAAGAATTGCCCATATGATTCTTTCAATTTTCTGGTTAGTGAAAAGGACATGATCTGGAAGCCACGTGTTGGAGACACCAAAGTTGTCACCAGCTTGAGACACTGAATGACTGTGAACTTGACTGAGACTTGACCCCAACCCCACATCTCTACCCTAGGTTGCCTTAGATTGCTCATCTGGTAGGATAAGCTGTGGAATTTGGATGGTTTATTTTTTATAGCAATTAGCTTACTTATTCCCCAGGTAAGTAGTGTTCCTATCTACATTTCACAAATGATAAACTGAAGCACTAAAAGTTTAAGTAAATTGCAAGTACTGGGCTGTCGGAAAAGTCATGACACATTTTTGCAATGAAAAACATAGAAAAAATATGTCATGACTTTTCCAACAACCCAATAGTTATTTTCATCCTTATTTTATAAATAAGGAAATTGAGTCCCCATGAATTTAAGTATTTGGCCATACTTTATATCAATCAGGTTCAGTTAACAGAACGGAACCCACACTAAGTTGTTCAATAAGGAATAATTAACATGCAGTACTATTCATTAAGGGGTTGGAAGATCTAAAATAGCAAACAGGAGACAGTGAAGAAACCCAGAGCTCAGGAATAACAGGAAGCCACCACCAGCCCTAGGACTAGCAGGGCAAGGAGCAGGTGGTGTTACCAGAGTGGCCTAGTGTAAGCTAGAACCACCATCCTGCAGGAGCTGGGAACTAGAAAGGAGATAGAACCACCACCGAGGTCCTACCTCAAGTAGAGAGAGCAGGAGAGAAAGAACCCACTTCCTCTCAGCTCCAGTCTTCTCCCAATGCCCTCCAGTAGCTGGTCTTAGCTAGAATCCAACAGGCAAAAGAGCATGTGAAATGCACTTTGCTGAAGTCAGGGCCCTGCAATACAGAATGGAACAAGGGAAACATGAGGAATGGATCTTAGACCAAATGGGCAAGTGATCAGAACACCAGCTAAGGAGTAAGGGTTCACAGCCAGTAAGTGGCAAGCCTGTGACTGGAACTCAGGGTGTACACCTCCTAAGTCACATCTAGACCTGGTATTTCTGATATACTATGCTGTCTCTCAAGTGAACAGAGTTCTTTCTTTGTATGTAGTATATCTTAAATAAATATTTGTTTTCATTGTTTGTACCTTTTGAAAACGATAATATTTAGCTCATAGGATAGAGAGGCTTCATTAAAAAAGAAACAGGACAATAATTAGGTACCTTCCTGCCACTTTTTCAGATAGTTCCAGGTAAACATTAAACAATGGAATGGATATTAGAAGATGTCCCCACGAGAGCAACAAGCAGCCAACACAATGGTGGTAAGCATGGGCTCTGTTGTTGAGCAAATCTGCTTTAGAATGTGTGCCAATCGCATTAACTGCATAACATTTGGGATAAAATTATTTGAATTCATTGAGCCGTAGTTCCCTCACCTGTAACATGGAGATACTAATACCAACTGTCCGTAGTTGCATCCATACCATGTTTCCCTGAAAATAAGACCAGGTCTTATACTAATTGTTGCTCCAACAATCTACATTTATTCATTTATTCATGTACAAAAATCTACATTTATTCAAACAGTCATGTCTGGCTGATGATCTTAACTGAGGCTTATGTTTGGGGTAGAGCTTATATTAAAAGCATCCTGAAAAATCATGTTCGGGCTTATTTTTCGGTTAAGTCTTTTTTTTGGGAAAACACGGTAGTAGAATTTATGAGGAATAAACATATATATATATACATATATATATATATATATATATATATATATATATATATATATAATCACCCCTTTAAGTTCCTGACTTTCAGTAGCCATCAGTCCAGTAGCAGCTATCGCTGTAGCTGTGGCTGTTGGTGTCAGGTCACTCAGGAGGCAAAGGCAGCTGAGCTGGGATGAGATGCGGTGCAGTTCAGAGCACACGGCACTTCCTTCAAGGTAGTCCTCCCATTCAGCTGAAATTCAAAGGGTGCACAATAAGACTCCCTTAAGTGTCATTCTATAAACCCTTGGCATTTTGACAGATTTGAAAAAAATATATATTTATTTTAGACACTGAAGCTTCAGAAATTCATTTTATAGTTCACTCTAGCGATAGTGCTTTGGCATAATTTCATCATTTATAATGAACCCTCAACAGAAAATGAATTTCAAGTGATTATACTCTAATGGAACAGTACGGAGGTTTATATAAGCACATTGAAGAGGTTATCAAGAACTTGGGTCAATTTAAATTATTTTGTTATTTTTTTCACTTGGGACTGGAATGCAATATTAGCCAAAAATCCTCACCTAAATATGCTTCCACGGCTGTGCCAAGGCAAGGGTTCTCTGATTCTTGCTTTGTGTGACTTGCCATGTGTTACATGGGAGTTTTAGGTGATAAATTCCCTAAGATAGAAAGTAGATATGTGATAATTTGTAGGAATAAATTGTCAGATATACTTTTTCTGAGCGTGATGCAGATATGAATTCAATTTGAATGTTGATGAGAAGTAGCTGTTGGAATCTTCAGGAACCACTGAATTCAAGTCTGATTCTAAGAGTCCAGAGGCATCAATATTAACTCCCTATTCTCTGAGACATTTATAGTCTCACCGTCACAATAAATTATTTTGCCTTTCGGCATGCTGTTGGACATAAGAAATAATTTCCTTGTTCCCATTCTGCATTGTATCTGCTAGTGGGTTGAGTTAAATCCATATGCCATTTTTGGCATGCTCATATGCTAATCTAACTATAAATTCCTATTTATCCACCATAAACCTTTTTTTTTTTTTTTTTTAAGCTGAGCCATCCTGTCACCTGTTGGCAGTTCAGCGGCAGCTCAGCTCGGGCCGGGACTCAAACCGCTGTTGCTCAGAGCTCAAACTCTTGAGCGAGCTCTTAACCAACTGAGCCACTCAGCCGGCCCCAATCTGCCATAAACCTTGACCCACTGTATCTTTCACTCTGAGGGCAAGGCTATTCTTGTTCGAAGAAGATAGAAACACAAGGGAAGAAGAAGCAAGGGAAAGAGAGAATTTCACAATACCCAGAGTGGAGCAAGTCTGGGCTGTCCATCCAGGGCTTTCAAAGGAGCAGCCCACAGCCATTAGGTATATCCTCTTCACCTGTATTCCTTCACCAAATGAACAATTTAAAAATATCCCTAGAGGTCATCATTTTCCTATGTTTGTTTTTTCCTTTTATTTAGACAAATTTTTTAGAACTGGGTGCATGTTTAACCAGGACCGCTGATAATTCTCTCTCAAGGAAGGATACAAAGGAATAGTCAGGAAATAGTCACACCTTTATCAAGTGGCTTCCCCACATTTCCTTACTGTCACTGTAACTGGAGTAGCCATTCTATTTCATTCCAAGTTCAGTGCACTAATGTGCCTCCATTAACCAAAGACAACAGGGATAGGATACTGCACTAGACTACTATGTATCATTCATTCATTCACAAAACATTTATTGAGCAACTACTACATATATACCGAGCACAGTCTTAAGTTCTAGGGATGGGGATAGCAGTGACCATAACAGACAAAAACTACTACTCTTATTGAGTTTACATTCCAGTGCAGGTAAGAGACAATAAACAAGATAAGATATATAATGCGCTACATGATAATTGTGGTGAAAAAATTAAAGAAGAAAGTAGGTAAAGACTATCAGAGGTGAGGAATGTATCTAATGTCTTAAATGTCAGTGTCATCCTAGCATTTATGAGAGTTCTAGGATTTAACTGAAAGTCAGTCTCATGATGTGTACAGTTATTTAAAATATTGAGTCTCAAAGCACTTGCAGAAACATAACCCTGCTCATTTGAATATTAGAAGTTTGGCAGTCATTCATGAACATTTGGAGGACGATGTACAGCTCATTTTATGATAGAACTCTTAGAGGTCAAGGTCGTGGAGCATGACTAAAAAACGTTCCCATTCAGTCAATTGGCTGGCCAGCTCTGGCCAGTCTTTCTTAGTCTTGTGTTTCAAATATGACTCCTGGGCCCTTGCATTGTACTCATCAGAATGACCCTATCCCTGGTTAGATCTGTCCAACCATATAACTTGGTGGATCTGACAGAACCCAACTTATAATGAGCAGTTCAGTCCACAGGGCTGCTTAATGGCTCATGGTGGAGCTCTGTCTTTATCCATGCCCAGTAGCATGGCACGAGCACTTTATTAAATGGTATGTAATTCACTGCTTCACAGACCTTGACCTTGCTTCAGAACACTGGAGGTCTTACATTGTGATTTTTCTACTGTAGTTTGCCATATACTCCACATAGCATCCTTTTTTTCCAAATACAGATAATCAATCCCACTATAGGAACTGTCCAATAATGGCCAAAATTCCAGGGCTGCCTCCATTGTAGCTTGCATAGGATACAGAGGGCTTTACTGCTCTGGGCTCATTAACACCTAGTAGTCTTTCTAATCACGTGGCAAATGGGTTAGAGCTGTATGTGTGGAATATATGCTTCCATAATGCAGAGATATCTACCAAGTGTTATGCTTCCTTCTTAGTGGTGAGAAGTCCAAAATAAAGTATTTTGTTCTCAGTATAAGGGGATATTCCAGCATGCCCCAAAATAATGAACCTCTAAAAGCTTCACTGATTGGCAGGACAATGCAACTTCATAAGATTCATCTTCCACCCTCTTCTCACATAGAGGAATGCCTCTAATGCACTTCCCATATATTTCCTATCTGGTCCTATAACTATGATACCACTGGTTCAGCTAAAATTGGTATTCTGGGAAATATGCAGACAATCCAGCTCCCATTGGGTTATATTGTGTCAGACCTTGTAAATTAGAATAGTCCTGGGGCAAAATCATAAATGTAAAATGTTGTCCAGCACATGTCAATGCAAAGTGGTTTCATTCCTTCTTCTGAACAGAAATGGAAAAGAATGTATTTGCAGGGTCAGTGAACACCTGAGGCAGTGTTAATTTTTGCTCTTGCAAATATACCACATCTGGCAGAGCAACTGCATTAAAGACTAGTACTTCTTTAAATTTCTAATAGTTCACCAGCATCCTCCAGGACCTGTCTGCTTTCTCATGGTGAGAATGGTGAATTAATTGGTGACTGTAATGGGATCGCCATTCCTGCAGACCATAAAGGCTTTAAGGTAGGCACTATTTCCACCATTCCTCCTCAGGATGAGGTTGTTTTTGTTTTGTTATTATCTTTCCTTGGGGTGGGGGAGTTCCAGAGCCTTCTATTTGGATTTCCCCTATAGAATAGCTCTTACTCTGTAGGCCAAGGAACAGTGTGTGGATTCTGCCAACTACTAAGTATGTACATTCCGATATTCATTCTGGGACAGAGAATTAAGCACTGTGTGGATCTGTGGAACCAATGCATCCACTGTGAACAGATCCTGGACCAGGAGTCCATTTTTTCCCTGGACATTACATATGGGTATTCCCACTCTTAGGCAAGGAGGGCATAGTGACATGCATCCCTAAGTTCCAATATCTGCTTGGGTTCCATGTCCAGTAGTTCTTGAAATGGCTAGATATTACCCTTCGCCTCAACATAAGGATACCTAAGTAAATGACAGTAGGTCACTTTGAGAAAGGGCAGAGGAAATCATGACTGAGTACACCTTCTGTGGCGTTGCAGGGCCATTCTTCTTGGAGATTCAGTAGCTCCTTCAGTCATTGAGTTACAGGCTTAAAAGAAGGTTCATATCCAGAAATGATGAAAAAGATGGTGACTTCAGTTTCCTAATCACCCATCCTGGGTTTCTTTTGTTTGAATAAATTGAGCAACTCCCTTATTGACTGCCCATCTATTTGTCCTTAGGGATGCCCTATTCTATTAATCATTGCCACAGCTCTTTGCAGTTTGGGCCCTTTTCTATGTTACCCTGACCATCCAATCATTATGATAATTGATGATTTGTCTGATGATTAAATGCCTCTACCTGGTCTCTATTATTTTGAGTTCCTATTATCTCCACTGCTATGGGGAACCCAGTTCTGTAATAGCTTCTCCTGGGGTCAGTCTTCATCTACGAACAATAGGCAACACTGAGCTGCTCAGTTATGTTGGTGATCTTCTCACCTGCGTAATTCTTTTTTTCCCCCCCTTTGGTAAATGGAGTAGACTCCTGACTCTCCCACCCATCACAGTTGGCTGGTGGATATTCCAACCTTATAGTCACTCTGGCATGCACAGTTTTCTGAAACTTCGGATATCCCTTTCCACTGTCCACCCTTTCTTCTACACTTACTGCAGGCCATTGTCTTCTTCAGACTTGTAAGAGCCATCCTAGCAGCATGATAGAAACATCACCCAGGATCTGTGACCAGATATTAAATCTCATATCATGTGAAAGTGTTCCTGCATTGATAAACACCCTTTATCCAACTTAGAGGCTATGGTACCATTAACTTATGGATCCCAATGTCTCCATGAGTGATGTGTCCAATCCTGACAACTGGAAAACTCATGCATAGGAGGTCATGGTGTGGCCTAGGAGTGACACTAATCACTTCCACTCACATTACTGTAGCTGGAACTCAGTCACATGGCCACAGCTCACTATAAAGGAAGCTGGGAACTACAGTCTAACTTTGTGCCCAAGAAGAGGAGAGTACCAGTCTTTGTAAGCAGCTAACATTCTCTACTAAAATAGCAGAGTCCAATACGCCCAAGATTCCCATGAAGTACACTGCCCAGAGTACAAGGCTTGGTAAAACGCATGCTCTAGAGTCTAGAGGGCTTTGAAGCTTTTGCAGAGAGGGGGAGGAAGAGACAAAGGGAGGGGAGGATGCAAAGAGAGGAAAACATTTGTCTCAGTGACTAGAGCTGATAGGCAACTCATATAATTCCTCCCATATCTTCCACTGGCTGTATAAGAATGATTTAAAGAGGAACAAATGAACAAAATAGACAATTGCTTCCAGGGTCCAGAATTTTAAACTCCTTTCTTCAGTGAAAACACCATCCCCTAGAAACAGGATTCAGTAAAATATCCTTTACCTTAATCTTGACTCATTCTTTGGACTAAAGAGCAAAAATGCATGAGATCCATCCTCCAAAGGTCCCGGCTGAACTGCAAAAGGCAGACAATCAGAAAATGATCAATATCAGTGAGTTTGCTTACCACGTCTCCTCTTAGCAAAAAAAGTCGTGGTAATCACGCAGCATTTTTGTGGCCTGTGAAAAGCCAGTTTGTTTTCATGATTATCTGAAAATTCATTGCCTACAATAGAAGCTCTGTTGTTACATTTTTAAAAATATGCCCTCAATGAAAAAATTTCCAACAGTGAAAATTTGGCTGATTAACAAATATTTAAAATTTAAAAATGTACTCTTACAAGTAATCACTTCACCAGCGATGATTACAGTATGGTAAAAATGGCACATTTATGTAAATGCCCAAGGGGGTGTCATATTGATACAGGGCAATTTGCAAGATATGTCAAGAGTTTCAAAAATATTCACATCTATTGAACTAATCATCCCACTTCTAGTCATGTATCCTAAGGGGAAAAAATAATAAATGCACATGAGGACATATGGATTTAAGTACTTCTCAAAATATGATTTATATATTTTTATTATTTAAAAAAGTACAAACTAAGAAGTACATGATTCTAATAGGAAATATAGATTTGTGGAGGTATGACCCAGAAATAACCACTGTTAACATTTTCTTGCCTATTCGTCTAGATTTTCCCTCAAGTAATCAGAAATATAAATATGTATATGCAAAAATAGAATATCATATATGTTATTCAGTATTGCCTTTTCCATTTAATAGATAATAATTGTCATCAACTCTATAGCACTTTATATAAATTTGCATCATTTTATTTGGAAATCACATGGCTTTCTACTGTATGATCATGCTAAAATGTTTTTAACAACCTATTGTTAACATTTGGGTTGTTTTCAATTGTTCATTATTACATAGAACACTGAGATGAATATCTATACACACATATCTATGGACATTTAATTCATTATGTCCTTAGAATAAATCCCAAGAATTTCTTGAAAGTATTCAATATTTGGGGTCTTTGATATACCGAGTGTGCCAAAAACTGTATGCACATTTTAAGAAAAGAAAAAACTGTATTAAAACTGTAATACAGTGAGGGCCAGCCGAGTGGCTCAGTTGGTTAAGAGCTCACTCAAAAGTTTGAGCTCTGAGCAACATCAGTTTGATTCCTGGCCCGAGCTGAGCTGCCGCTGAGCTGCCAACAGGTGGCAGAATGGCTCAGCTAAAAAAAAAAATTAAAAAAAAAATAACTCTAATAGAGTGAATGATGCTAACATTCATGTGATTAACGCCATCTTTTGAGTGAACATCAGACTACACATTGCTACTGTAAATTCAATTGTTCAACTTCAAAAAGTAATACATAGATAACATCTCTTAAAATGTGTACATTTTTTTGGCATCCTTGGTATATTGTCAAAATATCTTCCAGGGAAGTTGTACCAATTTACAATTCTGCTCTGTGTTTGGAAGTGCCCATTTGCCTATACTCATGAAAACATGAGGTGTTCTAATCATTTTAAACTTTCTAAGTATGATAGGATAAGTGATATATCATTATTTTAACTTACATATCTTTTATTAATAGTCCATATGAATATTTTAAATAAATTTGTCCTTTTTGTCTGTAGTAAATCATCTATACATAAAATGTAGGCCATTTTTACAACTTTTTTTTGTCCTATTATTGATTTCTAAGAGATTTTTAGGTAGTTTCGTTTGTTATTTCTCCTTTATATCTACCAATTATTCCTCTGTGGTTTCTGATTTGTTTTCTTGTTTAGAAAGATCCTTCTACATCAAGATTATTTAAATATTCACCCTTATATTCTCCTAGCCCTTTTATGATACCATTTAAATATCAGATCATTAATTCATCTGAAATTTATTTAAAAATAAGGTGGAAGTGGGCTCTAACTTATGGGAGGATGGTGTTGAAAATAGTCTTTTTATTCCCCACTACAATGAAAAGCTGCCTTTATTGCATTCTAAATTTGAAATAATCAGAAATAACTTAAAGATCCCACAGCAAAAGATAATTAAATCACCTATTGAATATCATATTAAGCTTTAATTAAATATGATATTTATAATTAACTTGCAATATTATTAAAAATGTTTTTATCTTATGATAAATGTGTGGGAAGTAAATACATTGTAGAAACAACAGGGTTACAACTATGTTTTTTTCAAATATTCAAAAATTACATTTGGAAAAAAAGAAAGAAAAAATACATACACACAACAATGATTATCTCTCTGGGTGAAGAACATGGAAGGAAGGTGATTTCCTGGGTTCTTTCAGCCATTACAATTTTTTTTTCATGAGTATAATGAGCATGTACTGTTCTTGCAAAGGAAAAACCAGCTTACATTTTCTCTAAATATATGACCAGCATATCTACTAGAATTCTCTTCTTGAAGAGAAAACATCAAGAAAATATGAATTAAAGCCTCTGGAGTTTTCATCAAAAGAAGAAATCAGGCATCACAATGATCTCTTTTGCCACTATGAGAGCTTCCACGCAGACGTTCTGTTGGGGAGGATGAATGAGGTTGCGTTTTCCAACTCAGGTCAGCACCTCTGAACTTTCTTCCCACCCATAGCCATGTACCCTAAAGGCTCCCATTTCAAGTTATTATGGCAAGCTCCGACACTTGTCCCAGGTCTGAGGGGGTTGATTTGCTGTAGAAAACTAATCAGACGCCATCCCTACAGAGTACTTAAGTTTCAAGGGAGCCTTAAACAAGGCTTGTATGAAATTGTTCACAAGGTGGTTTTAAACAGCTATGCGCTTTGAGAAATTGTCAGCACCCAAAATGGTATTATTGATCTATGCTAAGCAACAATTCACCGAAATTGCACAAGGTACTTGTACAACTGTGAGCGTGGTGAAGAAAGAGGAAACCATAACTAGACCAGAAAGTACCACTTAAAGTGAATATAGTGTTCTGCTATGCCCAGAAAAGATTGTGAGAAAAAGCTCAAAGCTGTGGTGTAGACGACCAGCATTGATTGAGGTGTTTTTTTCTTTTTTTTATTTCTCATTAACACTCTTTCAAACTTGCACTCTTTATGGAAGGGCAGAGAAGTGGCCACATCCCCTCCCGATCAAACTCACTCAGTTCTTCAGTGCATTTGGTGAAAGGGTGATCTCTATATGCCCCCACCAAAGGACAGTCTCACTCTCAAGTCTCCGGTTGGAGAGAAGAAACCTCAGTGATCACCAAAGGTTTCTGTTGCTCTATACGTGGGCCATCCCATCCTAATGAGGTAGCAGTGTAGGAATCTGGCATTTAAAAAATCACAACCATGGTGACAGAGTCCAAATTGAATTAGGATAATATATATTTTTTAAAGTATAAATCTATAGGAATAATCAAGAAGTGTTAGTGAGAAGTCATATATCTGTGAGATTCATACAAGTATTGACTGACTCCTAGCATTTGGCCACGTATGAAGGGGAAGGAATAGGAAACATGAAACAAACTCCTCACTCCTAAGACCCTACCAGTCTGGAGACAAAGGAAACACAAATCATGGAGAACCTAGGTCATCAGCATCCACACCATAATATTTATTAAGTGTTTGGAATAGCACCTCTGTCTTTAATGTTCCAGGAACTCACAAGGTGCTTTTCATATCCAAAGAAGTTATCTCTCATTATTTCACAGGGTCTTAACATTGTCATCATGTTCTTGCTCATCAAAGACTTATAGTTACTAAAGTATAAAAATAGAAAATGAAGCCAAGATTTTCAAGTAAAGATGGTGAGTTGACTGTACATATTTACTTTCACCTCCTTCCAAAACTCCGTGGAACTAACAATAAAAGATTTTTTAAGCTTAAACACAAAGGATGGGGAGAGGAGAGGGGACATCGGCAACAAAATTATAGACTCTAAAAAGCAGATGGATGAGGGTTGAATAATTTAAGAGAGTGGAGAATACTGAGTCATAGGCTGGCAGGAGTTTTAAAGCTGAGAACCTAATCAACTTGGTCTGCAGAATCCTCAAATGGCTCAGGAACTGGAAATATCACTACTCAGAAAGAGGGGGCAAATAGCGGCTAAGTCAGGAAGATTGGTTGAAAATCTGTTTAGGAATCAATTATCAAATATCATATCCCTTATAGGATACCCTGCAACCAGGTGACTACTCCTCCTCTCCTCTGACAAAAGATGGCAAGTTTATTTTCTCGAAATGTAACAACAGAGTCTTTGTAATGACTGACCAGGTTGAAAGGAGGCTTATGTTTTGCATTGCAAAGGAAATAAACATGCATTTGGATTCTGAGACCCTGACGACCCTACCCTGACTTAGTCCCAATGCTGGCAGCTATGCCAGTGCCTTGACCCTGCACTGGTAGCAATTGGTAGCAACCTCCCTAGAGATCTGCCCAGCTAAGAGGAAAGGTGTAATGACATTAATATTGAAGTATCATCAAGTGAATGGCCCAGCCAGGCCAATTTAGAGAAACCTGCAGTCAATAATGCCCAGAGCGCTCAATCAGGTCTTTAAATCATAGATTACCAGATGACTGATAATTCACAAAGTAAGGTTAAGTACTATTACATGAATTTCTAATCCCGGACGTGTGAATGTGTGTGTTTGTGTCTGTGGCTCTGTGTGAGTGTGATTTGTAGCGGGTCCTGATATAAAGAGTACTTTTTTTTTTATTAAAATTTATTGGGTTGACATTGGTTAGTAAAATTACATAGGTTTCAAGTGTACAATTCTGTAATACATCATCTATATATCATGTTGTGTGTTCACCACCCAGAATCAGTTCTCCTTTACTGGAAGTCATAGTCAAACATTTTTGAAAGTCAATACTCTAATTTAAATGATAAATAGAACAACAAAAACAAAAACAAACAAACAACAACAACAACAAAAAAAACCCTGGAAGAATCAGAAACTATCAAAGTGATCACCACTCTACTCTCTGTTTTCTATGAGTTCAATGTTTTTAGAGTCCATATATAGATGAGATCATACAGTATCTGTCTTTCTTTGTCTAACTTATTTCACTGAACATAATTCCTTCAAGGTCCATTCATGTCACATGTGGCAGAATTTCTTAAGTTTTATGGCTGAATAATATTCTATGGTATATATGTACACAGGTAAGAGAATATTAAAGATATATATATATATATATATATATATATATATATATATCACATTTTCTTTAGCCATTCATCAGTGGAGAGACACAAGACATATTTCTATGTCTTGGCTTTTGTGAATAATGCTACAGTGAACATGGGAGGGCATATATCTCTTTTTGGATCAATAATTCTCAAGAGAAGTAATGTATTTTGATCACCCAAAGCTTACCACAAAATTTGGGACATAGTAGAGGCTCAGTTAATGTGAAAATGATTTTAAATCAGTTGGATATTCCACTGGGGTAAAGCCTAAGACCTTAACTCAGAAAAAAGCATTGATTGCATTTTCCTTATACTAAAACTAGCAAACACCCTCCCCAATGCTCCCTAATTGTTTTGACACCCTCCTGGCCATGAAAGCGTTCAGCCCTTCTCCCATATACATCCTTACATGGTCTTTAGAAAGCATCACAGTGGCTTCCTCATCCAAGCACCTGAGATGAACGTGTGCTCTTTGTGTCCTGGCTCCCTGACAGGAATTGCAGTCCCAGTGGGACTCTGTGCCGCATCTCCTAGTGGGAGACTTCTGTTTCTTGGCTGCCCTCAAGGAATCCACTCATTCAGCACCATCTCCCTGGCCAACTACCCCTCCTACTTAATCCAATTTGGCAGATAGCTAGTCAGTCCCCCGAATGAAAAGCTTTATGTATTTTCTCATGAGGCTGTCAAACTCTTGGGACTCTGCCTGGATATGGAGGAGTTGGAGTAACATTCTGAATCTTTTCTTATTTTTGTGGAACACTGGATACAAAAATAAAGTAGGAAGATGGTGATTTGCTCAACATGCAGGTTTTAAAAGGCTCCTCGAACAAAAGCCCTGGAAGAGAAGTCAGGACAACATTGCCACTTCACCACCAGGACTTAGAGCAAGCTACTTACCCTCACCATGTGACCCTCATCAGTTTCCCTTTCATTAAATGAGGCCATTGGACTAAAGCTATGACTAGAAACTGGCTTTAATACAGCCCTAGAGTTTCATGGGGGTACCTCAGTGACCAGCTGAAGTAGGGGGTTAGGAGACTGCGAAAGCAGGGCTCAGGGTCGCCCACCCCTGTATCAATCTGAAAATCCTGTTAACTTTCTTAACAAATAACTACAAATAACTCTGTTATTTGTATACGATTTCATTTGCAGAAGAAAGATTCTGCTGCAAAATAAAAGGGAAAAGATCACCTTCAATGATTTCTTGATTTCTTACCAGCTCCTTCAATGATTCTATAATAAGTCTATAGACAGAATATTTCTTAATTGTCTTTATTTTGAAAGTAGAAGCTATGTAGCCAGTCTTAATATTGTCATATCTCTCTCTCTCTCTCTCTCTCTCTCTCTCTCTCTCTCTCTCTCTCTCTCTCTCTCTCTCTCTCTCTCTCTNCTCTCCCTCTCTCTCTGTCTCTCTCTCTATTTCTCTCTCTCTCTCGTCGAGTTAATCTTAGGAGGACCTGTTCAATTGATGTTCTCAAGTGAGTACTGCTTACCTGGGTATCAGGACAGTTATTATAAATCATGGCTACATCCCCTGTGATATCGTTTCTTATCAGTGCAGCACACAATTCAATCTTTGTGTTTCATCTGGGGATTTTTAAAGCTAATGACAGGTTCATCTCAAATGATTGAATTCACAATAAGACAGGGAGAGAGGGCTGAGAGCAAGAGAAGGATGACAGAGTGACAGCTGAGGGGAGTTGGGGTTACTGAGCACCTATTCTGTGCAAAATCCCACAACATGGAACTGACAGGGCCAGGATTTGAATCTAACTCTGGAACACTCTTAAGTCTATGTTTTTCTCCTCCCATTTTGTTTATATGTTTAATAAATCTCACACATCCCAAGCCAAATGCTTCATGTGAACTTACTGCCTCACTGTGACTTTGCCAATTACCTTCTACAAAGGTATTTAGTAAAATTCTTATTTAGGGCGACTTATTGGCTCCACCTCTGTCCCACATCTGTCAGTGTTCTGTCCGACATCTGTCAGTGTTCTGTCCTAAGCACTTTTCTCACATACTCACGTGGCTCCTCCTACGCCATCTCAGTCTCTTTCAGGGTTTCACATAGAACCTATGCTTTTTCCACTCTCAATTATAACTTTCACTCAAAACACCTCCCTCAGTTCTAGACCCATTCAAGACATCTCCATCTGAAGATCTTAAGTATGTCACATTCGACAAATTTAGGACAAAACTCATGACCTCCCTGCAAATTTCCTCAAACCAACTTCTCTGCCATTCCCTGTCTTAGTTACCAGCAGCACCATTCAACAAGATGAAAACCTCAAAATCAGCCAAGACTCTTGCCTCCCTACTCTTCTTATCCAGCTACCATCACTATCTGCCAAAGTGACTTCACAATGTCTCTTTTTCCTCTTTTCATCTCAACTTCTATTGCTTGCTGGAGGTAATCTCCCTTTCTCTCAGAGCATTATGATAGCTTCCTTCTGGCTTTCTTGCCTCAAGTTTTTCTTCTATTTAGTTCAGTTTCTAAAAGCAAAATGTATTATATTCTATCCCTGTTCAGAGCTCTTCAAGTTGGCCATCCTGTACCTCTTGAAATTCTCTCCTTCCTGAGCCTTCGGGTTACACAGTGTTCCTGTTCCAGCTTCTCTGACAGCTCCCTCTGACTTTTGTTCATTGGCCTTACTTACTTTCCCACTTTAATTGTACTTTTTCTTTCCCCCAAATTCCCCTCTTTGTTCTCGACTCTTCCCTTATGTATCTTCTCCTTTTGCTTGGAAGCAACTACTATCCAGCGGTTGACAACACCCACCTCTTTTTATCCAGCCCTGACATCTCACTCAAGCTCAGGATCCATATTTCTGTCTACCTACTGAGCCCATTATTTTCCCCATAAACCTACCCTTTGGATTATCCTACTCTCCAAACAGTATTACAACTTATCTATTCTCCAAAACTAGAAGCCTAGAAGAAAACCTAAGTGTGCCTGAGTTCTTCAGTGCCAGAGCCAAACTAATCATCTGTTACCTTCAAACATATATTAGGAAAGTCTTTGAAATCCAAAATGCTTCTCCATTGCCTCCGCCATGGCCCCTGCCCACATCTTCACCATCTTTTGTCTGAAATGTGGCAACTCCATCCCTGAATAGTCCCTCTCACGTCTAACTCATTTCCAAGTTTCTTCAAACATAAATCTATGCAGTTGAGTTCTGTCTTTTAAAAACCTTCAGCTGCTTCCAGTTGTAAACTGTATAAAACCTGGTTTATCATGCAGGGCTGTTCACCATTGCCTTTACTTAACAAGAACTACCTTTCTCTGCCCATCTCCCTTCATTCAGCACCACTGGCTGAGGGAAGAGTAGCTGATGACTTGGACGAATCAGTCTAGTAGAATGATTGGGCCATAGTTACTAGCGAGTGAATACATTAGATGTAATAGTTATTCTCTTGCTACTCAGCCTTCGGACCCAGCCAAGTCTTGTGCTTCACTTTCTCTGCACTGGCAACCTAGTGGGCAAGTGAATTTGAAACATGGTTTACAGATACAACCATATCAAATTTCAGGGGAAACAAGCAGGAGGGCTTACCCCCGGCCTATACAATGTTTCCCAAACCACGTTTTGCAAGAAAGGATTGAAGTACTGCACTAAAGTACTGAAGTCTTTGTCCAGCGATTAATAAATTTTAACTGTGTGTGTGAACGTGTTTATAACTACATACATACATTTGGCTATTGCCCTTCATATAGCTCTTTAGGTTAGAAATTACTTGGAAAGGAGGAGGGAAAATGAAATGAAAAAAAAAAGTCACCTCTCATTTTTAGCACCATGAATCAGGACAGAATCTAGTTTTTGTGAAGCCAGATGCTTATGTAAGTAGTTTCTTGGGTTTTTTGTTTTTTGTTTTTTGTTTTTTGGTGGGGGGTTCTTTGTTAAGAAAAAAATTTACAACATTGTAAATAGAAAATCATAATAAATTACAAATTTTAGAAAATTCACAAATACCGTAAGTATAAAAAACAATCCAGAAAATTAACATCTTTTATTAACTAATGTCCTGACTTACTTCTTTAATATCTATTTTTCTAAATTTGGGGGCTGCAATTTCTTGGATTGTTTTTCTACATGCGATATTGTTAATATTTTCTGTAGAATAATAAAGTTTTTCTGAATTTCTTATAACATGGCTAATCCAGATTGGTTTCTTATTATTAATAGTTTAGAAGTATTTCTTTCCATTTCACCTGTAGCTTTCTTTGTGGTTCTGCTCAGGTGTCATTTCTGGCTCAATAGCGAATGCAGCGAGAGCTCCAGCCCTCTGATGTCCTGAGGTCCAGCACCGCCCAGGCAGCTCCCCATTCACCTCAGCACCCCTCCCCATCCCTAAACTATCCTACCGTGATGATCTGGGAATTGGGAGCACAGGTTGCCATTATCATGAATCACAGTGGCCCCACACAGGACGCAGAGCAGCATCTTATTCAAACCCTTCTTCTTGGGACCTAAGATAGGATGGGATGATCAATGAGGTATAACGGGAGTGGGGTGCTGATGGAGACCAGGCAGAAGTAGGAGTGCTGGCAGCCTGCTGGTCCCACCTACAGCCCCAGGACCACCATCAGGGTCAGGACTCCATGCCTCCAATATCCCATTTTTCTGTCAATTCCTACCATCAGAGAAGAACACATGGAGAAATACAAAGAGCACACTCAAGCAAGAGGTCCTAAAACTTAAAATTCATATGAGTCATGGTAGCTCTACTCCTGTACACATCTTTTCTCCATGGTTCTTTTTCAGACATTGTTTCTTCTGCCCAGAAGTCTCTCCTTCCTCTTCTCTACTTGCCATACTCCTGCTCGTTTTTCCATATGCAGCTCACATATTACCTCATCTCTGAGGATGCGTGCCATCATGTGACATGACATAACATCCTATAGTATTTTACTATGCTTTTGTCAAACCAAACACCATGGAATGTTATCATTTGTATCACTGTATGTCTACATGTCTGCCTCTCTCATTAAATTGAGGTGTTATTAAGGGCAGAAACTATGTTAATAAATTTTGTATTCCTTGACCTATTACAAGCTCTGTCACATTGTAGACTTTTAACAAATAATTGTTGAACAAATAGCTGAAGATCTTATCTCCAAGTGTCACCTCCACTAAAACGTTTCCCTGGTTCCTTTGCACAGAATTAATCCATTAGGTTCAGCGTCTTGTACATACTGAGTTCTTCACAAGTTGTACAGCAGGGTTTTTGTGTGTTTAGTTACCACACCACTAGAGTATTATATAAAAAAATATACTGAAATAAAAATTGAGCTCTTGGTTTTCTCTTTCAGCATCAAACACAGTACTTGGCATGGTAGTGAAATGTAAACACATCTTAGATAAAGGAATGAGCTATTTTGTTGAGATAGAAAAAGGTAACATTTATTGAGTGTGCTAGTGCTAAACACTGTTCCAAGTGCTTTATATAAAATATTTCCCTTAATCCTTACAGCAATACTATAAACTAGTATGTTACCAGTTCTTTTAAAAATATAGGTACTGGGGTTTTGTGAGGTTATATAAACATACCAGACACATGGGCAGCAAGTACAAGAAACAGAATTCAGACACTAGCAGGCTGAATCCAGAAACCCTACTCTGAACTACTTCACTACACTTTCTTCTAGGAAATCAATAATCAGTGGCCTGGGTCACTATATGACTCATATTTACTGCTGCCCATGGTCGTTGAGTATGCTCTCCAACTTTATTTAAGTCACATACAATAAAATATCAGTCAACTGGAAAGCTCTGAGCATTTAGCTAATTGAATTTTTTGATTAAGGTTTTAGTAACCATTCCCCTGCCTTAGTAAGCACAGAATGCAGAATACAATGTAATCCTTATTTTCAAATTTAGAATCTCCTAGGTTCTCAAGGACACAATTTTGAATCTTAGTAATTATTTTCCACACATGGTTGTAGGAAATCTGGAAAACGTGTCGGGATATTAGACAAACTGGAGACAGAATGAAATGAGTCAGAAGAGATGATCCAGGATACTATGGGTTCTGAAAACTCTGACGCATGAGAAATTGCTCAAAGATCCCCACTTTTGCTGGAAATAAGACAACTTTGGGTGGTGATGAAGGTAATCATGACATATTAGCATTGTTGGCCCCCTCAGTGCTGCTCACTCACTCGCTGATTCATTTCATTGCCTTTTATTTTCATCCTCCGTTCTCATTCCCATCCCCTCTCGATAGTATTCTAATGTATTTAATATATTTCTTCTCATGTGCTCTTGTGAAAAATGCTGTTGTTTTATGCACATGTACTTTAAATTCACATAAAAAGGTATTTTATTGACTAGCTTGCTCTTTTCATTCATCACTATGCCACTGAGATCCCTTTATATTGGATCTGTATGTACTAATCTATGTCTAACTGTGGCATAGCTCTTCCTAATGTTCATCCACCATGCTTTACCTATTCACTTTCCATGTTGTGGGCCTTTGAATTTCCTCCAACTCTCTGCTATCACATATAACCTGGCGTGAATATCCTTTTCTCTGTCTCTTATGAATCTGTGTAAGAATTACTTTGGGTCATTAATGTGTGATCTTCAAAAAGTGTACCTAGGGCCGGCCGAGTGGCGCGTTGGTTAAGAGTTGGCTTGGGACACCAGCTCTGAACAGCAGGGCCCTGAATTTCGATCCCACATAAGAGCCAGTGACGCTGCGCCCTCTACAGCTAAGATGATGAACAACAGCTCCACCTGGAGCTGGGCTGCCATGAGTCTCCAGCAGCCGGCGTGAGCTGCCGTGAGAGACCATCCAGTGGCCAGGGAGCAACTGCCTCATCCGGGAAGAGCGCAGTGATCATACCAACATGGGCCAGTGAAGCAACGTCCTCCACAACTAGGCTGAAGAACAAAAGGACGGCAACTTGTCTGTTCCTCCTTCCTGATTCCCCAATACTGTTCCCCTCCCCCAATTCCCATAAAATCTATATATATATAAAAAAAAGTGTACCTAAAAGGTCATTGTGTACTTAGTCTTTGTTTCACTCACCAAGGAATCCACAACATCTAGAACAGTGTATGGTAGCAGTGCTCGGTAATGAACGCTATGTTGTCTCCAGATTGTCCTCCCATATTTACTGACTAGATCAGGGCTCAGCAAACTGCGGCTCATGAGCCACATGCGGCTCTTTGGGTACGCTCCGTCTCAAAAGTCTGCCAACCCCTGGAAGAGCCTATCCTGTCCCAGAGAACAATTTAAAAATTATTCAAGAGCCATAAATACATTTTTACATAATCACCATTATGTGAATAATATCCTCTAAAAATTTTATAAATGAAACTACGATAGTTTTATTTTCATTTCCAATTTTACTTCAGAGCCTGTGGCTCGCGAGCGGCAGTTTGCTGACTCCTGGAGGCTCTTCCGTCTCAAAAGTTTGCTGACCCCGGGACTAGATGAATGAATATCCTGACTCCTAGAGCTGACATTCTAGGGGTGGATGATAGGCAATAAACAAATAAATACAAATGCAAATAAAAGTGGGCATAATATGGAGAAAGCGAGTCATGAAGGTCCTAGTTTAAATATGAGGTTATGAAAGACGTCTGTTCAGATGATTTTTGAGCAGAGATCTGAATAAAGTGAGAAGGAAGCCATGTGGATAACCAGGGCAAAATCTTTTTAGGTGGAGGAAAGAACAATAACAAAAGGCCCTGACATTACAATACTCTTAGCATGTTCAAGAAACAGCTTAGAGGCTGAAAGGTTAAGAAACACCTCAGACAGCACAGTGGAGCTAGAAAAAGCAAGGGGGAGAATAATTGGGCAACTGTACACCATGGTAAAGATTTTAGCTTTTTATTCTGTACAACAGGAAGACACTGGAAGGAGTGAAAGAAGAGGTTACATCACCTGATGGGTCTGAAAAGAATTATTATGGCTTCTATGTGGAGAGTAGACAATAAGGAAGGCTTATAGTGGAGCAAGGTGATGACGTAAGAGGCTACAGCTATTTTATAGCTGAGGGGTGTTTGCATAAGGAGTTACAGGAGGGGTGTTGAGAAGCAACTGCATTCTGGATATACTTTAAAAGTGAAGCTAACAGGACTTGTTGTTGGAAATTATGTGGGACATGAAAGAAAGAGCTGAGTTGAGGGCAACGCCAAAATTATGGACCTTAGCAACTGGGTGAATAGACGTGTCATTTACTGTGATGGGTATGATGCATAAGGACGAGATTTAAGGTAGGACTTAGAGAAGGAATTTCATTTTGAATGAATTAAGAAGGCCGTTACATATGTGACTTAGATGTATGGGTGTCAGACGAAAAGTCTCAGCTTGGAATAATATGTTTGATAGCCACTAGCACATAAAGATTGTTTCTCATCTCTGGGGCAGGATGAGATCATCTAAGGCATGAGTGTAGACAGAGGTGATTAAAATGCCCTGGGACACGCAAAGGTTTGGAAATTAGAAAGATCAAGCCTTTAGGCAAGGAGAACAAAAAGGAGCAATGAACAAAATAGAAGGGAGGCTAGAGAGTGTGATACCCAGGAAGTCAAGTTAGAAAATTCAAATACATTTTTTTTTAAGTCAAGTAAAATGAGATTTGAAAAAATGAGTGTTATGGGTTGAACTGTGTCCCCCACAATTCATATGTTGAAGTCCTTACCCCTAGTACCTCAGAATGTGACTATATTCTTTTCAGGGTTAAGTTGAAATGAGGTCATGAGGGTGGGCCCAATCCAATATGGCTGGTGTCCTTATAAGAGAAGGAAATCTGGGCACAGTCATGCCCAGAGGGAAGACTGTGTGAAGACACAGGGAGGAAGAAGACGGCCACCTACAAGCCAAGGAGATCAGCCTCAAGAGAAAACAACCCTGCCGATGCTTTGATCTCAAACTTCCAGCCATCAGAACTGTGATAAAATAAATTTCTATGATTTAAGTCTCCAATCTGTGGTACCTTGTTGTGATGGCCCTTGTCAGCTAACACAATTGGCCCTTGTATTTGGTGATGTGGGGGTCACTGGTGACATTGAAATGAGCAGTGTCAACAGATAAGAGGGCACCACACTAAAACCTGACCAGAGTTTATGACATCAGGAGGATGAAGGCAGGATTATATCCACTGAAGAGAAGCTTTTATGGAGGCAGATTTTATTTTAGCATTTGATGACATTTCTAACAGTCGGACTGCTGAACAGGCTACCTAGAGGGGCAGTGAGTTTCTGAGCAAGAGCAGAGTTTGGACAATTTATTATGTCATTAATTCATTTTTTATTCTGAAATTCTTATTTTATTGTTAGGACAATTATGAAAAAAAAACCACTTTTAAATAACCTAGTAATATTTTTGTTATTTGTCTCTTTATTCAATATAATGAATGGAGGCTGTGAGAAAATACATAAGATAATCTATTTACTCAAAGTTCCAACTGGTTGGGTTCTGATTAACTTTTTTCAGCTTGATTGAAGTATAATTGACACATAAAATTATAAGTTATTTAAAGTGTACAACACGACGAGTTAACACATCCTTCACCTCATATATTTACTTCCTCTCTCTCTCTCTCTCTCTCTCTCTCTCTCTCTCTCTCTCTGTTGTTGTTGTTGTGGGTGATGAATGCATTTAAGGTAAACTCTTAGCAAATTCTAATTATACAATGGAGTGTTATCAACTACAGTCGTCATGTGATAGATCCTCAGAACTTATTCACCTTTAACCAAGCGTCTGTACCCCTTTACCAACCTGCCCCTATTTCCTTAATGTCCCCGCACCCAGGCAACCAAAGAAAGACAAATACTGCATGGTATAATTTATATGCGGAATCTAAAAGAAGTTGAACTCACTGATTAATTATTTTACCTTATATAAAGAAAAAAAAAAAGGAGGACTTTCAAAGGCCTCTTACGAACCATTGAGATAACTTCATGCTGGCTCATCTTCAGGTTTGATAAGGTTAATTCATAATTTACTTTATTCTCTCCAGATGCCAAGGGTTCATTCTGTCAAAAAAGAAGCTTGCTGCTGTCTATGAGTTTTTAAAGATAAGCTCAACAGCACACAGCCTATGCTTACGTATCAAGTAATAATTTAGAATCAACAACTTTTAACTGGCTTGTTCATTCTAATAAGTCACATTTGTTGGCACCAAATTCCTTTGAAGGAAGAGGGGGTCTGTGATCTTCCTCAGTTTTTGCTCCCCAGGGTTTATTTATATGATATGCCAGGAAGGCGTGTAGAGGTCGTGGAATAATGACACTGTTCACTACCATGCTTAACCTCCTTCAGAGGGCTTTTGAAAAAACTCAAAGAGGAACGCCCTCTTTCTCTCAATGGGGTCCCACTCTAATACCATATCACTCAGCTGCTGGCCAAAGATCTGACAATGAAAATAATAACAACCCTAACATTTTAAATAGCACTTCACATTTGCAGAGCACTTTCACAAATATCTAGGGACTGTTTTAAAAAGATAGACTAAAGGTGGGCTGCACTTGCCACCCCGAAAAGGGAACTAAATTAGGAGATATTTCAAGCTTGGCTAGCCCCGAATTTTCTTCCTTTAAAGCTTGGGGGAGTGCTTTTATAGTTCTCTAATAGGCTGTCTTTCTTTACCTGTAGATAGTGCAATTGGGTGTCATCTCACATTCCCTTTTACGTTAGAACGTTTTATGGTTCTTTTATGATTAGGATATTGCTGTGGTCTGAATGTCTGTGTCCCCCCAAAATTCCTATGTTGAGACCTAACCCTTAAGGTGATGGCGTTAGGAGGCGGGGCCTTTGGGAGATGATTAGGTCATGAGGGTGAAGTGAAGCACTCATGAATCAGGTTAGTGTCCTTAGAAGAGTCATACTAGGAAGTTCCCTCACCCCTTCTGCCATGTGGGGTGACAATGCAAAGACAGCCCTCTAGGGAGTGGCCTCTGACCATACACAGAGTGGCCTGGCGCCATGATCTTGGACTTTCCAGGCTCCAGAGCTATAAGAAACAAATGTTTGTTGTTTTTAAGCCTCCCAATGTACAGTACTTTGGTCTAGCAGCCCAAACAGACTAAGACAAGTAGGATTAGAGAATCTGAATTGGGACACTCCAGATTTTTATACTCTTGGCAGTGGCAATTTGTTGGGGAGAGCATCTATAGATCTAAGTAATAGTCTTGGTAGGAGGG
>NW_017731508.1:3018885-3019745 GCF_001890085.2 Hipposideros armiger | reverse complement strand
CTGGCTCAGAATCTGAGCCTCCAGGAAGAAGGTACCAGAAACTATAGTAGATAAGGACTGGGGAAAGTAAGATTGATAGAAGCAAAATAACCATGCCTAGGCTGGCTCTGCCCCCACAAGACGCAGAGAGGTTTGTATATAGGTGTTTGTGGGGAGAGCTTGGCGGACTTCAGCCAAGATTGGCACTGGTTGCTCCTTGTTTTATCTCCTTTTTTTTTTTTGATTGTTTGGTTTTGGTTTTGGTTTCTCTTTTGGTGTGTTACATTGTTGTTGTTAATTGGGTTCTCTTGGATGTTTTGGGGGGTTTCATTGGTTGCTTGTGTTGGTTGTTTTTGGATTCTTCTATTTCATTAGTAATTTTAGTTTTTTATATAGGCATAAATAAAGGTGCATATAAGTGGATATATGTGTGTGTATATATATATGTGTGTATATATATACTTATATAGAGATGTAGACATATACCTATGTGTGTGTGTATATACACACACACACACACACACACACACACATATATATATATATATTTTTTTTTCTCTCTTTCCTTCTCTTCTACCCTCTCTCTCTCCCTTCTTTTCTCCTTCCTGTCACAGCTCGACTTTGCCTCCTTCTTTCCATTTTTTCTGCAAGTTTTGTTGTTGTTGTTTTTAGGGGGTTGTTATTTTGTTTCTTGTGTTTATTCAGTTTTTTAGTTTATTATATTTTATTTCATTTTGTGCTGCTATTTGTTCCTTGTTTTTTGGTTTGTTTGTTTTTGTTGTTTTGTTTTTGTTGGTTTTCTCCTTTTGTATGATTGATATTACTGAACCTGTTGAGTGTAGGGTGAAGGTTGTTTTGTACATCAGAGAGTATCTGGTTAC
>NW_017731508.1:3009785-3012956 GCF_001890085.2 Hipposideros armiger | reverse complement strand
TTATACGTGGATTCTAAAAAACTGAATAAATGAGAAATGTAAACAGAAATAGTCTCAGAGACACAGAGGAAAAACTGAGGGTTGCTAGTTGGGAAGGAGTGGGGATGAAGGAGAAGGGGAAAGGATGAGACAATACAAATTGGTAATTACAATATGGCCTCAGGGATAGAAAAGACAGTCTGGGGAATATAATCAATAATGTTGTAAATATTTTTTAGGGGGCCTGATGGGCTCATGTCTTGTTAGGGAGACCACTTCATAGTTGGTGTAGAGGCCTGACCACTGCACTGTATATGTGAAGCTGATGTTGAATAATAATGTATGTCAACTACAATTATATATACATATAGTCATGGGACATGGAGTAGAGAGTGGGAATGGAGTCAATGGAATTGTAATAGGTAAGCATGATATTGGGGGTGGGAGGGCAGAAGACGGGGAGGGGGCTTGTTACTGTGAGGGTGAAAAGGACAACTATTGCATTGTTCTGTACACCTGAAACTAACAATAAATGTAAAAAAATAAAAATAAATAAATAAATAAATAAATAAATTTAGTGTTTAAAAAAAAAAGAAGTGAAGTTAAAAAGGTAATGTTTTTTTTCAAGCTGAAGTATATCTGTGCTTGTTTGAAGATGCAAAGAAAAAAAAAAAAGAAAGGATTAATTAAAGAGAGACCCTGACAATGTAAACAGAAGACTATTGTGGAAAAGCAGGAGGAAAGAGTGTGTCTGTAGCACTATAGCACTACTCTCACTTTTCCAGCACCTTTTCTCCCCTTTCCTCCAATAAAAGCCCCAACGTTTTCCTCACTCCACTGTGATTGGCCTATGGAGGGACCTCTGAATCAGATTTAACCAATCAGATAGTTCTTGTGAGATTCTGAAACTTGAGGGGAGATTCACACTTGAAAGGAGTCTGGCACTATCATCTTATGGCACGCTTTCAGAGGAGAGAACCACAGCCTCTACTGCCAAGGTCCTTGTTATATATTGTTTGTTTGTTTGTTTGTTTGTTTGTTTTCCTTTAACTTTCTTGGATATATCAATCTTTTCCTGAACTAGCCAGATACATATTAAGTTAAATACAACCAAAAGAATGTTAACTGATACATAAGTGAGGACTCCAAATGTTGATGTAGAGACCCACTGTCCGTTCTTTGGGACTTAAGGGAAGCATGAGGAATAGATGTTAGTCATTCACAGGTTGACAAACAGATAGATGAAGGGATTCAGGTCATGACCTCGTTTCTTAACAATGTAGGAAGTTGTATTTTATGCCAAGTGTCAAGTGGTGGAATGCGATTATAAAAAGAGCTTAACATTTAAAGACATTTTTATCTTCTTAGCTCATGGTACAAAATCTCTGTACAGAGAGATCCAACACTGTTTTGAAGATTTTTAACTAAACCAATTGCAAGCCATTGAGTGCTAGGTTTAGAGCTTGAGTCCATTTTTCACAAGGGAAAAGAACGCTAGTCTGCATAATTAAGGGAAGGAAGAAATTGGACCTGGTGTGTGTTGGGGGATGGGTAGGGAAAATCTTAGGAAGAGTAGTAACAGAACTGAGCACTACTAAGAGGAAAGGTGGGATTAGGAATGACTAGTGAATGGGGATTTATTACCTTTTTTTTGCTGAGTGGTGTGCAATTAAAAAAAAATCTTCTCCATAATCTTCCCTAATATGACTTCCATAAATGTTCCATAATTTTTTTATTTTTATGTTTCAGAGACAGTAGACATTGGTTTATGCAGGGAAAGCAGGGAAAGGCTGAGTAAAAGAGTTGAACAGGACACAGCTGTTATATGGGTTACATAACCAATCACTTGAGAATCAACAAGAGACAATAAGTTGTTTTCAAGCAAGAATCTGCAATAGAAAAAGTTGTTGGTGTCCCAGGACTTGCTCTGACAATTCTATGGTTTGAGGATCCTAAAAGCAAAAAACAAAAACCATATGGAGATTGAAATTATATGGATTCTGGTTATGAAGGAGCAAGGAGGTCGATAAATCCTCTCTCTCTCTCTCTCTCTCTCTCCCTCTCTCCCTCTCTCTCTCTCTCCCCCTCTCTCTCTCACACTCCATATATATATATTTTATATATATATGAAAAGAATTATCAAAAACATTCATTTCAGGGCTCTGAAAATTGATCAANAATCTGGAAGAAATGGATAATTTCCTAGAAGCATACAACCTTCCAAAGCTAACTCAAGAAGAAACAGAAAACCTGAATAGACTGATTACCACCAAGGAAATTGAATCAATAATCAACAAGCTTCCAACAAACAAAAGCCCTGGACCAGATGGCTTCACAAGTGAATTTTACCAAACATTCAAAAAAGAATTATCACCTATTCTTCTCAAACTATTCCAAAAAATCCAGAAGGAGGGAAGGCTCCCAAACTTTTTCTATGAAGCCACGATCACCCTGATTCCAAAAGCAGACAAAGACAGTACAAAAAAGGAAAACTACAGGCCGATATCTCTGGTGAACATAGATGCAAAAATCCTTAATAAAACCTTAGCAAACAGAATTCAGCAATATATTAAGAAGATCATACGTCAACACCGTGTGGTTTTCATCCCTAATATTCAAGGGTTGGTCAACATCTGCAAATCAATTAATGTGATACACAACATCAACAAAAATAAAAATAAAAATCATATGGTCATATCAATAGATGTAGAAAAAGCATTTGACAAAATGCAGCAGCAATTTATGATAAAAACTCTTAGCAAAGTGGGAATAGGAGGATCATATCTCAACATGATAAAGGCCATATATGATAAACCCACAGCTAACATCATACTCAATGGGGAAAAGCTGAAACCATTCCCTTTAAGATCAGGAACAAGACAAGGCTGTCCATTTTCCCCACTTTTATTCAAAATAGTCCTAGAAGTGCTAGCTACAAGAATCAGACAAGAAAAAGAAATAAAAGGCATCAAAATCGGTAAGGAGGAAGTAAAAGTGTCATTATATGCAGATGACATAATATACTATATAGAGAGAACCCTGAAGACTTCATCAAAAATAACTATTGGAACTGATAGACGAATTTAGTAAGGTAACAGGATAAAAATCAATATTCAGAAATCAGTTGCATTTGTATATACCAATAATAAACTATCAGAAGGAGAAATTAAGAAAACCGTCTCATTTACAATT
>NW_017731508.1:2992730-3005495 GCF_001890085.2 Hipposideros armiger | reverse complement strand
TCTCTCTCTCTCTCTCTCTCCATATATATATATTTTATATATATATGAAAAGAATTATCAAAAACATTCATTTCAGGGCTCTGAAAATTGATCAAAAGGTAAGAACATATAGAGAAGCATATATTCATGAAAAATTGCTGAACTTGATAAGAACAGTAGGAGTCTGTGGCTCTCTTGCCTGTTGCTGCTCCCACATCCTGACCATAAATTGGTCAGCATAGTAGTTCTATCAGACAAGAATGACCATGAAAGCTAGCAGCTTTATTGTCAGAGAGGATTAATTTAATTTAGAGTAGAGAATGGAAAATTGGTAGCCGGTAGTGAATGGGAAAAGCCTGCATCAATCTCAGCCTGAGATTTCAGTCCCTATTGGGGTGAATGGCAGTCTACAGGACTAACAAGAACTTTAATAAGGAAATGAGATAGCCATTGAAAGGCTTAGTAAGCATCCCACAGATCCCTGGCTGTCTGGGTGTCTATCCTTAAGCAGAGTAGAAAGCAAATGCTAGGACAGACTTGAAAACTGCCCAAACTTTCAATGCTTTCTTTAAACCAAACATAGCTCCAAGAGCAGAGAGTGGAAGCCTTTGGGGCTAAAGGTATTTGTGTACAACCTCTGACCAATCATTTGTTGACCACTAAGCTATGCAGACACAGGTTTAAAAATTTTTAAATTAAATAGATAACAATTGAGCAGAGACATCAGAGGTTACACACTGTGGGGTAACAATCTGACTGTATATTAAGTACAGGCAAATTACTTAAAAGAGCAATGACAAACAAAAACAGCAATAATAATAACTATCATATGAATAAAGGAAAATTAGAATCCAGTGTTGCTATATTATCTAAAATACCCATTTTTCAATAAAAAATTATAAGAGCTGTAAATACAAGAGAGGATGATCCATATTCAAGAAAAATGTAGTCAGTAGAAACTGTCTCTGTGTGGGTCTAGGCATTGGATTAAAAAAAACAAAACCTCAAAGAAACTATTATAAATATGTTCAAACAAGTAAAATCATGTTTAAAGAACAAAGGAAAACATAATAACAATGATTTAACAAGTACTGATAAAGAAATAAAAACTATTAAAAAGAAACAAATGGAAAATTTAAAGTTGAAAGATACAATAATCGTAATGAAAAATTCAAAATATGGACTCTATAGCACAGCTGAGGTGGCAGAAGAAAGAATAAGTGAACTTGAAGGTAAATCATAGAATGCTTCAATGTGGAGAACAGAGAAATATATTGATGAAAAATGAAGACCACAGAGACCTATTAGACTACATCAAGTATGTTAACACATGTATAATTGGGATTCCAAAGAGAGAAAGGAGAAAGAAGCAGAAAAAAACATAAGAAGATGTCATGGTTTAAATTTCACAAATTTGCTGAAAAGTGTTAATCAGATGCAAGAATTTCAATGAACTCCAGATAAACACAGAAATTCCCACCTAAATCCATCATAGGAAAACTGTTGAAAGACAAAGAAAAGATCTTGAAAGCAACAAGAGTAAAATGACTCCTTACATACAATGGAACAACATACAATGAATTGTTGACTTCTTCTTAGAAACAATAGAAGCCAATAAACTTCTTTCAGAGTTGCTGAAAGAAAATGATTATCAACCAGGAACTTTATATTCATCAATACTGCTCTTTAAAAAAAAGTGAAGGCAAAATAGAACCTATTCAAATAAATAAAGGCAGACTCTAGAATTTATTGCTGGAGGCCTGCCTTATAAGACATAACATATCACTTCTCGGCCTTTTGGCTAAGATCAAGTATAAGACATAACAAAGACAGTGCTTCAGGATGAACAGAAATATTTTCAGGCTGTGACTCAAATAAATGAGAAGAAAAGGAAAACACAAAAAATGGTACATATCTAGGTGACCATAAAAGATTGTATGGATGTATTTTTATATTTTCTATTCTTAATTTCTTAAGTACTATAAGATTGAATAAACCAATAGTTATAATACTGTATGCAAATAGTAACCATAGAGAGCTGGAGTGACAATATTAATATTAGACAACATAGAGTTTAAGACAAGAAATACTACCAGAAACAAAGAGATTAAATAAAGGTAAAATGGTCACTATACAGTAAAACCTTGGATTGCGAGTAACTTGGTTTGCGAGTTTCCACAAGACAAGCAAACATTTCTAATACATTTTAACTTGGTAAATGAGCAATGTCTTGCAATATGAGTAGTTTGTTTCCAGAACAAATTATGCTCACAAACCAATGTATTACTATACTAAGAAAATATTATAATTATAAATGTATATTCTCCTAAAAGGAGAGCCCCAAAACACATGAAACAAAAACTGCTGAATTGAAAGAAATAGAAAATTCAAAAACTATACTTGGAATACTTAATATCCCATTTTCAATAAATAAGAGAATAACAAGAGAGCAAATCTTGTTAGCAAGAATGATGAACACTTTCAACTACTTGACCTTAGAGACATTTATAGAATGTTGCACCCAATGATGACAGAATATATATTTTTTTCAAGTATTACATGAATCATTCTCTGGTATAGATCATATGCTAAGCCATACAACATTTTAGTAAATTTAAAATGTTAGAAATCATCCAAACTACTTTCTCTGACCACAAAAGAATTACATTACAACTCAACAACAGAAACAAATTTTAGGACTCTCCAATTGTTTGAAAATTAAGCAATATACTTTTAAATAACACATGAGAAATTAGAAAATCTTTTTAACAATGAAAATAAAAGCATACTATAGAAAAAATTGTGGGATACTGAAAGCAGGACTTGGAGGGAGACTTATAGCATTGAATGCTTATATTAGAACTGAAAGAAGTTCTTAAGCCAAACCAGTAATATAAGTTTCCATCCAAGAAAAGTTAATAAAAAAGAGAAAAAGAAAAAAAAAAGCCTGTGCAGAAATCAATGAAATAGAAAACAGAAAAACAATAGAGACATTCAATGAAGCCAAAAGTTTGTTTTCTGGGAAGATCAACAAAATTGATAACCCTTCAGCTAGACTGACCAAGAAAGGAAAAGACAAAAAAATTATAAAAATAAGAAATGAGAGGTGTCATTACTACCAACTCTACAGAAATTAAAAGAGTATTATATGCAACTTTATTAGACATCTTAGAGGAAATGAGTGAATTCTTAGATACAAGTTACAATAACTGACTTATGAAGAAATAGAAAAGCTGAATAAATCTATATAAAGAAATCAAATTAGTAAATAAAAATAGTCCCACATAGAAAAGCCTAAAGCCAGAAGGCTTTACTGTTGCCTTCTGTGAAATTATTTAAACAAAAAAATACCAATTACCCAAAAACTTTTTCAAAAAATAGAGAAGTAGGGCACACTTCCCAATTCATTTTATGAAGTATTACTCTGATAGCAAATCCAGAAAGAAATATCTTAAGAAAACTACAAGCGAATAGCCCTCATAAGTTTAGATCTAAAAATCCTTAACAAAATATTAACAAATTAAATCCAGCAACATATAAGAATAATTATACACCATGACACATAAAATTAACTATCACAGAACTGTTAGGAAAATAATGTCCATCCTCTTCGAAAAGTCAAAAGCCTTCTCCTCTGTACCCTTACCCCTCCCCTTTTGCCTTCAGGAGAAAGATGAACAATTCTGTGAAATACCATTTCACCCATATGTTTCTAGAGTCACAAAGACAGTTTGAAGGAAAGATTAATAAAGATGTATAGTGCTTCTTTGGGTCCAATTTTGTTTTACAATATTTTCCCCATGAAATGTTACAGATGTTGATATTTACTACCTGAGAAAAGTTTGATGCTGAATTTAGTTTTCGATACTTTTGTACATTCCCCACTACATCTCCTCCACCAAACATCATTGTAGGCCTTTTTAGAATTTACATATTTATTCTTGAAACTGAAAAAATGTTCCAAGATATGCAAAGTTTTTACTGATTAGCTTAAACAATTGCACCCTTTCACAGCTGTATACTCAGGATTGCACATAAGTTGTTTGTTTCAGCTAAAGAAGGTTTACTCTATTAACTTATCAAGGATTGCTTTTGTCCAAAACAGTCTGGCTCTTTTCTCAGAAGTACCTATTAATGATTAAGTATAATCTCCACTCCAAATCCATTGAATTGTCTTATTATCTTTGTCCTTTGTCCTGAGACTGGGAGAACATCTTAACTTCATCTTCCATAACAGTGATTTAATAATATTCAACAGTGACTGTTGATCTCCTTTTTGATCCTATGTGAAGTATTTAATTCTTCCATTGCAAATTTGATTTTCTTATTATCCCTCCTTAGTCCATTAATCTCAATTTTCATTATGTTTTCATTTCAATTTGATTTATTTATGGCAGACTTTTTGCCACATGGAGGTCAGATCGTCTTGCATTCAATTAAAGACATCCGTTTTCTAATTTTTCCCCCTGTTTTTATGGTAAATCATTTTCAGGGGCTTATTATTCTGAATCTTCAGGGTAGTGATTACTTTCTTTTTTCTGCTATATTTTTCATGGATTCCTATTGGGTTTTTTTGGTTTTGTTTTGTTTTTTTCTGTTTATTCATCTAAAAGAGTGACAGAGTCCATCTTACATCTTGTTTATTAATCAACAGGGTATAAAGATTGCCAGTGAATCCATACTTTATTCTCTTGGTTTTGTATGTTATTAACGTATGAGGTCTTAAAAGAGGCTTTTATTTTTGCAAGGCAGCCTCAAAAGAGACTAAAATATAACCGTGGAAAATAAATCCATGTGTATAGCTCCTATTTCCATTCTCAGTGTCTTGCATGAATTCATCCAGTGCAGCTCTGTTGGTCTCATGTGATCTTAACCTCTTACTACGACCTAGTTAGTTTTTCATGGAATAAATGAAAAGCTAGTATTCCCAGCTAGTACCTGGGGCATATCCTGTGTCTTTTCTTGTGACTCCTCTCAGCTTCCTGTTCACTTGGTTTCTGGGAGCTTTGGTCTCTTACTAGACATAAAAATAGAGATCTTCATGGGATAGGAAGGGAGTGAGAATGAATGAAAAGAGAAAAACACCAATATGACTGCTTCAGGAAAAAAAACAAAAACAGAATTAAATACATGTAGGATGGGGGGTGGACATAGCTTAGTTTACTAGTGAATCTAATCTGGTATTTTGGAGAGGTCTGACAGATAAAGGCTTTTCCATTTCCTATTAAATAGCCATCAGAGTAAGTGGAAATTTATACGACATATTGGCTCTAGATTGACCATCAGCCCGAGTCTGTGTTATGGCTCTGATTTTCCACTGCAGACCATGTCTTCATATGTATTTTAATGGGAACTTGTGAGCGTGTGAATCAGGGGCTGCTAATCAGGTGCTATTCTAAGTCTGAAGCCACAAGGGAAAACTTGAACTGAGCACTTACCCAAATGATGATGAATGTCAAGTTAGGGCAGTCTGAAATAAGGAAATCTTACTATATGAAAGCAGTAAAGTCATCTTTTCTGATTAAACAAGGGTCTCAGTTTCACTGCCTTTATTGTTTTCCTTTTGCTAGAGAACAATAAAATTCTGCCTATAATGGATCCAATGGTATTTTTAAAGTGAAAGAAACCTTGTTTGTTTTGTATTTTATTACAGCTCTTCTATAAATGAGGAATGACCATGACACTATGGAAATTTATTGACACCATAAACATGGTGACTAATTTCTCTTCTATAAATGCTTATCTTCCATATTTCTGGTTCTCTAGATGATACAAAGGATGTCTCTAGCACCTCACATTTTAATAAATTTACCGGTACATATTTTAAAAGAAATGGTCAACATTTATTTCTTCTCCTCATGAAATCGTATAATAAGCTCATAGACTATTCATAATCATAGTATCTTTTTCTATTGTAAATGTTGCATTTCACAGAGTCCAATTCTGTTTGAATGTTTCATGATTTTAATGAAAGCACCATTTTTAAATTCTTATTTTAAAGTCTGAAGTAAACAAACTGTGCGTGTCACAGGCGAAACAGGCTTTGGCTGAGATTGTATGAAAGATCACTGGATTGCACATGCTATTAACATATGAGCTTCATAACAAGCATTTTTAAATGTAACAAGCAGTCTCAAAAAATATTCAGTGCCATTGTTAAAATAACAGCATTTACACTTGTCAAGGGGAATAAAGAAGCACCAGGCTGCTATTTTTCAAATCATGCAGCATTAATTTAGTAAAGACTGCTATGGAACGTTCTTCATACACTTGCTATGTAAATTATTAATTCAAAAAATTTTCTCCAAGCTCTACCCACCCTTGCTTTGTCTTCATTTCTCCAATTCTTTGTGGGAAATTAAGGGACTCATTATTCATGGATTGGGAAGAATTCAATGAATCATGGAGAAAAGGTAATTTATGAAGGCAAGTCACTCTCTCATCTTCAATGTGCATAAATTATAGTAATCTATTGTCATGATATAATGACCTGTTTTCTATTTATAGCTTTGGCCCTAAGAAAAATTAAGTGTAACATAATTTCCATGTAAAAAGATCAATTTATGAGCCACTTGTCTACCAGAGGCAAGCCTGCCTCATTTGGAAGCAATGAATATGCTCAGTGAATTGCATTTTTTGTTTCTTTTGGAAATGATGCAAGCTCAAAGTGAGGAGATGCACGCCTGATCTTTTACAAGGAAAATGATTTCAAAAGTGAACACTAAATTATTTATTCCTAAGCAGAGTTCTTTTTGGTCACTATATATTGGTTTGACTCTATAATGTTCCTAAAAAGAAAACATATATATATATTTTTTCCCAGTGTGTGTTTTTAAATTATGTAATGCATATACTGATACCCTTCTGCCAGGGGTGTAACCCATGACATAATTTTTAGCTGAAGTTTGATGAAACAATTTGCTTCTTGGCACTATTAGAAGCTCCAGCATCAATTTTGTCTGGACAACATTTTTGCTCAAATCTTCTTTTGTCAACTTAGCTAAAGAAAGTTTTTTAAATTGAGGTATTAAATGCATGCAACAATGCATGCTAATTCTAAGTGTACAGCTTGATGAATATTTACATATATTTACTCCTATGTAACCACTATCCGGAACAAGATATAGCTCATTTTCACCTACCCAGAAGACTCCCTCATTCCCCTGCCCAAGATGTCACCATTACTTTGACCTCTTTCACCATATATTAGTTTGTCTTGGTTTTGAACTCCTTATAAATAGAATCTACAGCATGAACTTATGTATACCTTGCGAAAGAAGCCAGACATAAGACTGATTTCTCTTCTATTCATTGTTCTTTGATTGAATTGAGCCAAATTGCTAGTTTCTGTGATATTTTTTAGAGATCCAAGAGCAGTCATATTTTAAAAAATAATAACATGCCTCTTCCTTAAAAGGTCTTGAATGGAGTATTGACCTCTCTGGAAAATAAAGCATTCATTCACTCATTTCTTCATTGATAAAATGCATATTAAACATGTACCAGGGGAAGTGTTAGTAGATTTGGGAGGATGAAGAATAAAATGGACATGATGACCAACCTTAGGAGTTTACATTCCAGTGGGGGAGATAGACAAAACCCAAGTACACATACATGTACAAATGGTAGTAAGTGCTATGATGATGAACAAGAATAACAGGAGAGTCATATTTCAGAGGAGCTGATCCGAGAGGGCCTATGAGGAAGTGATATTTAAGCTGAAGCCTGGAGGATGAGAAGAAGCCAACCAGGTGGGGAGCCAGGGGAAGAGCAATCTAGGTCAAAGGAACAGCATGTGTAAGGGTCTGAGTGGGAGAGTACACATATGGAGAAACTGAGAGAAAGTCAATATGCCCACAACACACTGAGGGAGGGAGATGTGGTGTGAGATGAGAATGGAGGTTGAGTAAAGGCAATATACTAAGGATTCTCTGGAGTTATATCTGTAAACTTGACATTGATTTTAATCCTTAATATCTTGTGATCTGGAGTTGCCACAGAATTTTTAGTTACAGTGAGTCAGCACATCAAGTGTGTCGTGAGGCCATCAGAAGAGGGTTTTCCTGTGAGGAACAGAGAGAGTCCTCAATTTAAATGTTGAGACATAGATGCTATGCAAATATAGAGTATTAATGCCATCATTTTGAGTCATCCAAGGGAAGGATTGAAGGAAGTGATTGTACTCCCAAGTCAGGAGGATCATGGTGCGGTGGAATTCGGGAGTTCTGATACCAGTTAAAACACTAGGGTACCACTTCAGGTCTAAGCATTTTTTTGTTTTGAAGCAGTGGCCAGAGGGTATTTTATCACTAACATTGTTTAGGATTCTCAAAGCATGGTCCTAACAAAAAGTACAGAGTTCTCATTGACTTCATTATTTTAAATTTTTCCACAGAAAACGTATCCCTTATTGCCTATACCTAGGGTTAACGTACTCATGTTGCTATGCCTCTGTTTTGAAGCACTGATCTTCTACATTTTTTATTTCAGCCATTAGAGTAGTTTAAAATTAAGAACCTGAGGAGAAGTTCAGGAAGGGCATTCTATTCTCCAAAATTCACCAGTTCTGGAATTTCACAGGAAAAAAAAAATAAATGTAAAGGAAAATTATAAATTCGCACTAAAATCTAATGAAACATTCATTCCACTTTTCATGAGATGGCAATGAGGTGATATTTAATTTGTGTAAAATTTTTATAAAAATTATTTGTGCTAGATAAAAAATATCACTGATAATGCTGTGAGCATTTTGAATCATACAATATAGCTTACAGCACTAGTTCTCAAACATTTTGGTCTCAAGACCCCTTTACACTCTAATATTGAGAACCCTAAAGAGCTTGCCTTAGAAAATTTTAGAAAACACTAGAACACAGAAACACATATTTCATTAGACATCATAGAAAAGACATCGGAAGTCATGAAACCTCTGGAAAACTCCACTGTACTTTCATAAGAGAATGAGAGTGGAAAAGACAAATAATGTCTTAGTATTATAATAAAAATAGTTAGGACTTTTCAGATCCCTAGAAAAAGTCTTGGAGGACCCCCTCATAAGTTCCTGGATCACATTTTGAAAAATATTGGCAAGTGGAAATATAGAGGTTGATAATATGGGCTTTAGAGGACTTAAGTTCACCTCCCAGCTGTACAATCACTGGGATTCTCTTACTAAGAGTTGATATCTTCAACTGTAAAATGAGTACTTACCACACAAGCTTATGGTGAAAGACATATTGTAAATTACAGGCAGTGAATCAGCTAGAAATCAGCTACTGTTTCATCTAGAGTTTGTGGAATTATAAGGGATCTAGCTTTGTGTCTTAGCCCTCCTCTGTCTTGGCTTTGTGGAACCAATGACTCACCTCATCATGCAACAATGGCTGCAGAAGTTCCAGGCTACACATATTCATACCACACCCCCCCAGCTAAAGGGAAGTTATCTCTTCTGGTGGAGTCCATGGAAGAGGGAGACAACTTCTTTTTCCAGTTCCTAGAATCAGTGTGTTTTATTTATATGCTCATTCCCAAATCAATCACTATAGCCAGAGGAAAAAAAATTTATACAAAAGCAACGGTAACCTGTCCCCAGAAGGGTGAAGTAAATCCTACATACCTAAACCTCATACCTGCAAATATGGAACTGATTTCCCAAAGGAAAATTGTATGCCTTTGGTGGTAGAAGGGAGAGATAGATGCTGGGAGAAAACAAACAAATGGCCATAATAATATGCAAAGTATAGCACATAGTAGCTGTTCAGAGATACGATATCGTTCTCTAATTGGAGAAATTCTTTCATGCTACTCACTTCTGGAATCACCACACTGGTGAACAGCATGAAACCTCTCTGACCACATACCATATTTCCCCATGTATAAGACGCACCTTAATTTTGGGGCCCGAAATTTGAAAAAAAGTGTATTACATAAAGTTATTGAACTCGTTTTATTCATCATAAAATTTGTACAACTCTTCATCACTGTCAAAACTCCCAACCATTAGCTTCTCCTCATCTGTGTCTAAAGACAAATCACCCAATTGCCCTTTGCTCTTCAACCCATATCTTCAATTCCCTCTCTAAATCTGAACATTTTGCTGACTTGCCTCTCATGGCCTTCTTCTGCCGTGGCATTTTCAGTAGGGTTTCTTCTTCCCATAGCCAGTCTCGCATTGTTTTCTCAGTTGGAGGAGGACCAAACTTATGTTCAGCAGCACGATTTCCATTCACTTTTGCAAACTGGATCACTTTTAACTTGAATTCAGCACTGTACGAAAATCTTTTCTGAGCCATTTCTGGGCAGAACATGGCAAAACGAACCCTACCGTAATATACTGGTAACAAGTGCGAAACAATGAGTGAAAAGACAACAAGCACAGAAAACAACCTCCCTGGACTTCCAGTAAGAAGCCAGAATAGACAGACACTGTGCCGACTCCCTCCCAGGATCACACCAAAATTACAAATAATTTATAAGATATTCAACCTCGGAAGTTCCCTGGACCCTAAAAGAGCAGAACCTCTAAACAAAGGACTTAAAGAGGAGGCCACATCAAGTCTGGAAGGCGGGTGGAGAGAAGAGAGGGAAAACCCCATGAGGGACACCTCAGCGGTGGGGAGGCTTCTCCAGTTGGGGGCGAGACCCTCCGTCCCCACACCGCGCTCACCAGCCCAGAGTTACTTTGCGGGGAAGAAGAGTTCTACGATAGCTGGAAGTAGAAAATAGTGAGGGCTCTCTTTGCTCAACTTGGTGAGGGTGAGGGCAGCTGGAAATCCAGTGGAGCTGGCAAACCGACTTGCTCGCTGGAGAGCACTCACCTGGTTCCTGGTGGAGGGAGTAGCTTTGGGAGCAAGGCTCAGGAGCCTGCGGGAAGGACTGAACTGAGTGCCTTTGTTGCAGGAGCTGCAGGTTTTTGGGACCATTGTTCCCCTGGTGTGGAGATTGCACACGAGTAGTGCACAGGAGGCCGCCATTTTTTCAGGGCTGGGCTCTCACACAGAGGATCAGGTTTGGGACTGCATTGGTCTGCTGGAATTTGCACAGGAGTGCGTGTGTGCGTGTATGCTTGCATAAGTGCGCATGTGGCCTTGGATGCCCACCCTCCACACTGCTTGTGCTGTGTAGCCAGGGAAATGCATGGCAGGTGTGCTCTGACTCCAACAGACTGCTTATTGAGACCCGGGAGTGCAAGACTCGCCTTAGGTCCCTGATTTCCGCACTGCGTGTGCAGAGTTGCCTGGGTGGCGATTGGCTGTTGGGCTGCTCAGCCTGATCTTCAAGTGGCTGATTGGGACAGACTGTGACAGGGAGTTTTCCTGGGAGTGTAGGGCCACCAGCTGTACGCCTGCGTGATTCAGCCGGGGTTTTCCAGACGAGTTTGTGTGGGCTGGCTGCTGGTGCAGGAGTGCATGCTGCTCTGACTTGGTGGGGGTCACTGACCACATCCTGTGGTGCCTTGGGGGCTTGCCCCGCCCACCATAGCTGTGTTGTCAGGGGCACTCTGAGCCCCTGGTCGCTGGCCCCTACCTCCACAGGCCACAGAGGGCTTTTTGAAGCACCAGACAGCCCACAACAACCTGTGAGGATTTTTGGTGGTCAGCACGGTTCCAGAGAACACAGCAACTAATTGTGGGAAGCTCACTTCAGTCTAGAGGGAGGTTGGCGCATGACGCACTGAGCCCTTCCCCCCAACAGTTGGTGTCGAGTCGCCCAGAGTCTCTCTATTGCTGAGCAAGTGGTCTGCAGATTAAAGCTGGCAGAGAGCCTCTCCCCCCTTTTTTTCTTTTTCCTTTTTCCTTCTTTTTTTTCTTTTTTCTTTTTCTTTCTTTCTTTCTTTCCTTTTTTTTTTTGTCTTTCTAGGTGATTTAATACATCGAAGCAATCAGCGTGAAAGACAGAATGAAGAAACAAAGAAACATGTCCCAAGTGAAAGATCAGAAGAAACCTCAAGAAATGCAACTAAATGAAACACATGTATCCAACCTTTCAGAGACAGAGTTTAGAACACTGATAATAAGAATGTTTCAGGAACTTAAGGAAGACATAAAGAAGGATATAGAAATCATAAAAAACAACCAGGTCGAACTAAAGAATATAATAACTGAAATGAAGAACACACTCGAAGGAATCACCAGTAGATTAGATGAAGCAGAGGATCAGATCAGTGATTTAGAAGACAAAATAGCAGAAATCACTCAGTTGGAACACAAAAAGAAAAAAGAATAAAAAACAATGAAAATGGTTTAAGGGACCTGTGGGACAACATCAAGCACAAAAACATTCACATCATAGGAATACCAGAAGGAGAAGAGAAGAAGCAAGGGATCAAGAATGTAACTGAAGAAATAATGACTGAGAACTTCCCTACCCTGGTGTAAGAAATCATCATACAAGCCCAGGAAGTGCAGAGAGTTCCAAACAAGCTGAACCCAAACAGGTCCACACCAAGACACATCATAGTAAAAATTGCAAATGTTAAAGACAAAGACAGAATCCTAAAAGCAGCAAGAGAAAGACAGCAGGTTACGTACAAAGGAGCTCCTATAAGACTAACAGCTGACTTTTCTACACAAACTCTGCAGTCGAGAAGGGAGTGGCAGGAAATATTCAAACTGACGCAAACTAAAGGTTTACAACCAAGATTGCTCTACCCAGCACGGCTATCACTTAAAATTGAAGGAAAGATAAAGAGCTTCTCAGAAAAGAATATACTTAAGGAATTCATTACCACCAAGCCAGCATTGCAGGAAATGTTAAAAGGGTTTTTTTTTAAACAGAAGAAAGGGG
>NW_017731508.1:2981497-2985597 GCF_001890085.2 Hipposideros armiger | reverse complement strand
ACTTGTTACAGTAAAAGACACATTGCCATTAATCCCCCTCAGAATACTCCTCCTCACTTTCAACACACTTATTCAATCGTACTTGTCACTTTCTGAAGCAGTTCTGGAAATCCTCTTTCTTGAGTGTCTTTAGTTACGTGCCATGCCGTGTCCCGTGCAGCAAGGGTGGTGGGGAGTTAGAGGGGTGGCGCAGGGTTAAAGAAACACAAGAGTCAAGGATAGAGTTAAAGTGAGGCCAGGGTGCTGCAGCCTCTCTGGGACTGAGCCCCAAATGGGACCAACGCGTGGCTTTTATTTGGTAACTTCAAAGAAGTGAAGCTTGTTTTTTCTAAAGTCCGTGTGATATGTGCCTTATGGCTGTTTTTCATCAACCTGCCCAATTGTATTCCAACACTGGCAGTGCCTTCATACTCCCTCGCACTCAATCCCCAGGATGGCGTTGCTGTACTGTGGCCATAAAGATAAAGGCGATAACTGACATGATTCCATCGGGTCTCAGCGTTCTGAGACACTCCCTCGGAACCTCATTAGGTCAGGGATTGGTGTGTGTGTGTGTGTGGGGGGGGGTTGAGGATGAAGCTGTAAGGCAACATCTTCCTTTCTGTTTTTGCAGAAGGAGAAACACGGACTTTGCAGCTTCTTCATCTAGTGCCTGCCGGAGGGCTTGTTGTCCACATCTGAAGACTAAACAGAGCAATAACAGAATAAGCAATAAAAGTATAAGAGCAATGGCAAATCCTCCACCTAGGCTTTTCACCCAAATAAGGGGATTTAGAGTAAAAAGTCCTTCCGCAGCCATGGAAGGGCGTCCTCTCCTGGGAGGAGCTGTAGATTAGCAAATGACATTTGATCCACTTCTTGTTGCAACTGTAGGATATCTACAGTAAGGTTTGGTATATGTCCCAAGAGATGAGCTTGTACCTCCAACCACAGTGTACGTGTCTGATTGTCAGAAAAAGGAGTTATACAGTAAGTGGAAACATTCCAATCACATTTTTTTTAAAGATTTTTTTAAATTGGGGAATTGGGGGATGGGAACAGCACTGGGGAATTGGGGGAAGGGGAACAGACAAGTTGCTGTCCTTTCAGCATCTTAGCTGTGGAGGGCAGTGTCACTGGCCCTCATATGTGGGATCCGAACTGGGGCCCTCTGGCATCCCAAGCCAGCTCTTAACCACTGTGCCACTCGGCCAGCCCTCCAATCACATTTTAAGGTAATCATGGTACGAGGACTTTCTAACCAATCTCCAAGAGAGACGACAGCTGTTTCTAAATCAGCTAATCATACGCTGATTTCTTGATCAATTCTTATCTGCTGATTCCAAGTTTTGCTAGCATTTTCATGCTATTGTGTACAAATTGGATAGTCTGCACCGTCTGGTGAAGAGCTACTCTGGAGACAGCAGCAATAGCTATTATTCCCATAATGGCTGCTATTAAAAGACCAATAAATCTTTTAGTCCTATGTAAAATCTTATGAAGAAGTTATAAAACAACATGAACAGTTGGGGAACCTTCCCACAACCTAGAGGCTTGGACAGGGAGCCATAATCCTTGTCTCAATCTCAGTATCATAATCTGGTTGGGGGAGGTTCCAAAAATTGAGGAATTGAAACAAGTATATAAACGACATTGAGGGCATTCAACCAATTTTGCAGTCTGATTAATAGTGAATTTTCCTGTCAAGAAAACAAAGGGAGTTTTAAGGCAAACTTGTAAATATAGCATTTCAGTCATTACAAACCAAAAGATGAAACTCTTATTAGTATTTTTAGTAAGATTTTCTTTCCATATTTTATTTGGTCCAATGCTTAAAGCTACTTCCCATAAGGTCCTTTGAAATGGGCCCCGGATGGGTTTAACCATTCTTAACTGAGGTGGGGCAAGAGCCCTATCTTTCCAGAGGATGGAAATATTAAATGGAGACTCAGTGATTCAGGGCAAGCCATAATAGGATATCTGTCTCCTCATTTGTTGAGGTTCAGAACATTTTAATCGGGAAGAGGAATGAATGGCAGCCCCAAAGTGACCCCAATAAACAATGGTTCCATAAGAATTGTCAACTACTACCCTGTCCAGGCTTCCCCCACATTTCTCCCAATAGATTCGAGATTGATTCTTATACCAGTGATTTTTTAGATGACAGGTACAGATTGGGGGAGGGAAGCTATGAGTGCTAACTTGTTGGGTGACAAATCCTTTTCCAGTGATCATAAACAGATCTTTATAAGTGTTATATTCCCTTCCACTGGGAAATACCCAGGCTTGATCAGAGAGAGAAAGACACGGAGGAACAGGACCTATACAAATAGGTGTATTTAAACAGCCCAAGGGTGTGTGACCATAAAGAGTAAAATTTCATCCTTCCTCCTCAGGAAATTCCAGACCCCTTAGATCCTCAGGTCCAGGGAGGCAAGAACTATCATTGATATAAGTCAGAGGAGGATCATCATTCCAAGTTACAGGAGTAAATAGTGGGGGATTCAGTATATAAGCCCAATAAGTAAAATTATTGGCTGAAACACCAAGCAGAAGACAACTTACAACAGCGAGGACTGCCAACATGAACACTAGCATGCTGGTTTCTGTTTTAGGAATATTTTCTTCAATCAGCCTGTGTTCAGCTACTTGTGCTAGCTTTTTAAATTGTCCCCAGGTAGGAAGAGAAGCACTCTTCCTTTGCGGGGTTACTATCCGAGATGCAGAGGAGGTTGTTGGCTTTGGACGGACTAGTTGAAACGAGAGATTACCGTATTTGCCGGCGTATAAGACGATTTTTTGGCCCTGAAAAATATGCCTCCAAGTGGGGAGTCATCTTATACGCCAGGTACACTTCAGATAGACTGCCCATAGTGCTTGCCCCGTGCCATAGTGGCCTCCCGATGCCCGCCCACTTCATTNAAATGAAATAGAGACCAAAAAACAATACAAAAGATCAATGAAACCAAGAGCTGGTTTTTTGAAAAGATAAACAAAATCGACAAACCCTTAGCCAGACTCACCAAGAAAAAGAGAGAGACGACCCAAATTAATAAAATCAGAAATGAAAGCGGGGAAGTGACAATAGATGCCACAGAAATACAGGAAATGGTAAGAAAATACTACGAGCAACTACATGCCAACAAATTTGACAATCTGGAAGAAATGGATAAATTTCTAGGACCTTACAATCTACCAAGTCTGAACCAAGAAGAAACAGAAACTCTGAATAGACTGATTACTACCAAAGAAGTTGAGTCAGTAATCAACAAGCTTCCAACAAACAAAAGTCATGGACCAGATGGCTTCACAGGTGAATTTTACAAAACATTCAAAAAAGAATTAATACCTATTCTCTATTCTCCTCAAACTATTCCAAAAAATGCAGAAGGGGGGAAGGCTCCCAAGCACATTTTATGAGGCCACTATTACTCTGATCCCAAAATCAGACAAAGATATTGCAATAAAAAGAAAACAGGCCGATATCCCTAATGAACATAGATGCAAAAATCCTCAACAAAATATTAGCAAACTGAATTCAGCGTCATATTAAAAACATCATACACCACGATCAAGTGGGATTCAATCTTGGTATGCAGGTTGGTTCAATATCCACAAATCAATTAACATAATACATCACATTAACAAAATGAAAAATAAAAATCATATGATCATATCAATAGATGCAGAAAAAACATTAGACAAAATCCAGCAACCATTTATGATAAAAACTCTTAGCAAAGTGGAAATAGTTGGATCATATCTCAACATAATAAAGGCCATATATGATAAGCCCACAGCAAACATAGTACTCAATGGGGAAAGGCTAAAAGCTTTCCCCTTAAAATCAGGAACAAGACAAGGCTGCCCACTTTCACCACTTCTGTTCAACATAGTTCTGGAAGTTCTGGCCACAACAATCAGACAAGAAAATGAAATAAAAGGCATCCAAATTGGAAAGGAGGGAGTAAAATTGTCATCATATGCAGACGACATGATACTATATATAAATAATCCCAAAGACTCCACCAAAAAACTGTTAGAACTGATAAATGAATTTAGTAGGGTAGCAGGATACAAAATTAACATTCAGAAATCAGTTGCATTTGTATACACCAATA
>NW_017731508.1:2975461-2979589 GCF_001890085.2 Hipposideros armiger | reverse complement strand
TGAAGCTGATGTTGTATAATATTGTATGTCAACTATAAGTGAATATATATATATATATATATATAGTCATGGGACGTGGAGTATAGTGTGGGAGTAGAGTCAAGGGAATTGTAATAGATATGCATGATACTGGGGGGAAGTGGGGTGGCAGATTGGGGGAGGGGGTTCTCACCTCATAACTATTGCACTGTGTTGTACAGCTGAAACTAATTCTAAAAGTGTATTTCACAAATAAATAATTAAAAAAAAAGACAAGCATGAAAAAGCAGGAAATGCAAGTAAAAAAATCTACAACCACTGTATAAGATGCACCCAGTTTTTAGACCCCAAATTTTTCAAAAAAGGGTGCAGCTTATGCATGGGGAAATACGGTAATTGTGACGGTGACAGTCATGGGGCTGCTACTTGACTCAGCCAGACCAGCATGAAAGCCTGCCTCACAGAGACTGTCAATCTCAATAAACATCATGTTATGCTTTCAGAAGTTTTGTAGTCTAATAGTGCTGAAACAGCCAAAGAGGATGTCTCTGAAAGGAAATGAAAACTGCACTAAAGAAGAACAAATAGCCTGTTGGGGAAAAAATTGTGAGTTCAGATGTTTCTGTATGCCAGGCTGAGATTTTGACAATCAAATGCTGAAGATGAAAATGCTAGTGTTCAGCTTCCATAAATAAGTTGTGGCCCCAGGGAAGATCTTGGTGCTTGAATGAAAGGAGGCCATTTTTTCTAATCAATATTTCTCTCACATAAAAATTCGTAGCTGAGATGCTTTTCTATAAAGTGGTATTCATTTTGGTGCAAAGATTCAAACACGTAAAAAGCACACATCAGTTACGGGCACTGTTTAGAGGATGCTGACTGGTTCAGTATATGATAGAATAAAATTTTGACATGTCATAAGTACCTGAATGTCAGCATGAATTATAAAAACATTAGAGAAATCTGAGTTGATGTCTCTAAACATCATTATTTATCAACAAATAAAGAGGAGCATAAGGCCTTTTATCTACTGAATTTTCATTTCAAGTTCTTATTTCAGAATTTTATGGTGAAAACATTTTCTCCTGCCAGCAGTTTTATTTATAGCCTAGTCCACTCTATTTCACTTCTTAAAATATGTTGGGGCCCAAAGAGAGCAAATACATTGGATCTGAGAGACTCAAGAGCTGGCCGAATTGAAACTTTGCCTTTTCTCTGTCTAATGGCTCCATCCTCCTTTATAATAAGTACAAGAGACAGCTACACACAACTGCCAAAATTGGGAATCAAAAAATAATTAAATCCAGCTGGATTTAATTGATTAGGTCAGTAAATTATAACTTTGTTGGACATATTTTTTTGGTATTGCATCCTCATTATAGAAACTTGGAAAATATAGCAAAGTATACTATAAATGAGAACTACCCATAATTCCACAAAGCAGGTGATTTCACTAAATATGTACTAAGTATTGTTTTATCCTGCTTTGTTCACTTAACATTATATTGTGAACATTTTCTCATGTCAACAGAAATCTCTTAAAAAATTATTAACAATTGAGTTTATTGGCTATTTAAGAGAGAAAATTAAGGATCTATCATGTTTCCTGTATAAGTTCTACTTCAGGGTAACCAAATAGCCATGATCAATATGTGAAAGTTGTTCTTTATAAAATAATTCTAGGTTAAAATGTGGGGAAAAATGACATAATTGTTTAAATTATCATTTTGTACTTCCTAATGAAATAATTGATTCAGTCAAAGACCATCAGTAGATGGACCAGTTGATAAAATGTTGGAAGGATCAAGCTTTTGTTACCTGAACTTACAGATCATATTTAGTGTATTAAGAATGGTATATTATGGGCCGGCCGAATGGCGCTTTGGTTAAGAGCTGGCTTAGGACGCCAGCTCTGAGCAGCAGGGCCCCGGTTTGGATCCCACATGGGGGCAAGTGACACTGCCCTCTACAGCTAAGATGGTGAACAACAGCTCGACCTGGAACTGGGCAGCCGTGAGTCGCCGGCGACAGTGTAGGCTGCAGCCCCTGCTACAGTGGGCTGCCGTATGCTACCGTGAGTGGCCAGCAGCCAGTGTGAGAGACTGACAGCTGGTGTGAGCTGCCAAGAACTGCCCTGAGCAGCCGTCCAGAGGCCAGCAACCGATCTGCCTCACCCGGGAAGAGCGCAATGATAAACCAATATGGGCCAGTGAAGCAACGTCTTCCACAACTAGACTGAAGAACAAAACGACAGCAACTTGCCTGTTCCCCCTCCCCTGATTTTCCAGCGCTTTTCCCCTACCCCAATTCCCCAATAAAATCTTAAAAAAAAAATGGAACATTATGTGCCAAGAAGTGAAGCAATATGAAGAACACAGCGCTACCCATCAAGTAGCCTTACTTTAGAAAGAGAAAACCACACCCGTTAGACTAGCTAAAATTAAAACGACTTGACAGTACAAAGTGTTGGTGAAGATGTAGAAAAACTGAAATTCTCACACCTTACTGGTGAGAAGGTAAATTAGTTGAATATTTTGGAAAACAGTTTGGCAATTTCTTATAAAGTGCATTGTACTTACAAAACAATCTAGCAATTTCTCTCTTAGGTATTTGCCCAAAAGATATGAAACATGTATCAATACAAGGATCGGTTCAAGAATGTTCATAACAGCTTTATTTGTAATAGCCCCAAACTGGAAACAACCCAAATGTTCATCAATAAAATAATGGGTAGATAATTTGTGGCATAGTCATACAATGGACTATTATGTGGTAATTAAAAGACTACTGAAATACATAATAACATAGATGAATCACCAAAACATTTAACTAGTGAAAAAAAAAAGCCAGATACAAAAAAGAATATATGAGGTGTGATCAAACTATGAGGTGAATGTTTAAATAAAAAAATCACTTGTTACAGTAAAAGACACATTGCCATTAATCCCCCTCAGAATACTCCTCCTCACTTTCAACACACTTATTCAATCGTACTTGTCACTTTCTGAAGCAGTTCTGGAAATCCTCTTTCTTGAGTGTCTTTAGTTACGTGCCATGCCGTGTCCCGTGCAGCAAGGGTGGTGGGGAGTTAGAGGGGTGGCGCAGGGTTAAAGAAACACAAGAGTCAAGGATAGAGTTAAAGTGAGGCCAGGGTGCTGCAGCCTCTCTGGGACTGAGCCCCAAATGGGACCAACGCGTGGCTTTTATTTGGTAACTTCAAAGAAGTGAAGCTTGTTTTTTCTAAAGTCCGTGTGATATGTGCCTTATGGCTGTTTTTCATCAACCTGCCCAATTGTATTCCAACACTGGCAGTGCCTTCATACTCCCTCGCACTCAATCCCCAGGATGGCGTTGCTGTACTGTGGCCATAAAGATAAAGGCGATAACTGACATGATTCCATCGGGTCTCAGCGTTCTGAGACACTCCCTCGGAACCTCATTAGGTCAGGGATTGGTGTGTGTGTGTGTGTGGGGGGGGGTTGAGGATGAAGCTGTAAGGCAACATCTTCCTTTCTGTTTTTGCAGAAGGAGAAACACGGACTTTGCAGCTTCTTCATCTAGTGCCTGCCGGAGGGCTTGTTGTCCACATCTGAAGACTAAACAGAGCAATAACAGAATAAGCAATAAAAGTATAAGAGCAATGGCAAATCCTCCACCTAGGCTTTTCACCCAAATAAGGGGATTTAGAGTAAAAAGTCCTTCCGCAGCCATGGAAGGGCGTCCTCTCCTGGGAGGAGCTGTAGATTAGCAAATGACATTTGATCCACTTCTTGTTGCAACTGTAGGATATCTACAGTAAGGTTTGGTATATGTCCCAAGAGATGAGCTTGTACCTCCAACCACAGTGTACGTGTCTGATTGTCAGAAAAAGGAGTTATACAGTAAGTGGAAACATTCCAATCACATTTTTTTTAAAGATTTTTTTAAATTGGGGAATTGGGGGATGGGAACAGCACTGGGGAATTGGGGGAAGGGGAACAGACAAGTTGCTGTCCTTTCGTTCTTCAGTCTAGTTGTGGAGGATGTTGCTTCACTGGCCCAAGTTGGTATTACCATTGCACTCTTCCCAGGTGAGGCAGATCAGTCGCTGGCTTCTGACGGCCACTCGTGGCAGCTGCTGGCCGCTCACGCTGGCTGCTGGCTACACAC
>NW_017731508.1:2919389-2972602 GCF_001890085.2 Hipposideros armiger | reverse complement strand
GGTGTGTGGAAGGTGTGCAGAAGAGGGGGTAGTCTTATACGGCGAGTATATAACAAACTCTGTATTTTGAGTGGAAATGTTAGGGGGTCGTCTTATATGCCCAGTCGTCTTATACGCCGGCAAATACGGTAGATATCTCAATTGTTGGAGGTTTCTTGTGCTCCGATCTGGGCCAGTCAGGGGGCAAATCACATCTCACGATCTTCAGCCATATCGGCTTCCTTTTCCTTGGTGTGTGGCTCATGATATGGTTTGACACACCGGCCAGGTACCCACAAAGGACGTTTTTCTGGACCTGGAGAAATACAAGCAAAGCCTCATCCCCATGTCAATAACGTTCCTAAATGCCATTGATTAGTCTGAATGTCTTTCCACCAAATGGGCGCATTTTCCAGTGACCTTGGGCTGTTATGAAAATGTCTTTCAGCTGCAGTCCGCCCAAGGTGTGGTTCAGTGCTTGAACCAGATGAATTTTAAAAATTTAAAGTAAACATAGCTTTTGCTAATTGTATTTGTGGGGTTTCTCTTATGTCTCCAGCTTTCTGTTTTTGCAACTGTTTCTTTAAGGTAGAATTAGCACTTTCCACAATGGCTTGACCCTGTGTGTTGTAAGGGATGCCTGTGGTATGAGTAATACGCCAAGTGGTGCAAAAGCTTGCAAACTTAGAACTGGTGTAAGCAGGTCCATTGCCTGTTTTAATGTTCTTAGCGAGGCCCATAATAGAAAAACAGGTTAATAAATGATGGCAAGAGTGGGCTACTGCCTCACCAGTCTGAGCTGTAGCCACAAGAAAGCCAGAGGCAGTATCGATTGTAACATGTACAAATGAGGATTTTTCCAAAGGAGGGGACGTGAGTAAGGTCCTTTTGCCAAATATCATTGGGAACAAGACCTCGAGGATTTACTCCTTCAGGGCATTCCTGAGGTGCGTTAAGGATCTGACAGGTAGGGCACGTCTGTATTATATGATGAGCCTGTTTGTTTGTGATAGAGAACTATGAATGCAGACCACCCATATTAGTATGAGTTAAAGAATGAAAATGTGTTGCCTCAGCAACCTGTACACTCCCTACTAATGAATCAACAATTGAATTGCCTTGTGTCATCGAATCCGGCAGGGTAGTATGCGCACGAATGTGCAGGATAAAGAAGGGATGCTGGCGGTTCCTTACAACCTGCTGGAGTTGACAAATAAAATTTGAAGAGACGGATTTGAATTGTAAGATAGAGACACCGTCTCAATGTTCTGTACTGTATGAACTACATAAGCCGAATCAGAAACAATATTCAGAGGGTCAGAAAATGTTTGCAAAGCAGTTAACACTGCTACTGACTCAGCGTGTTGAGCTGAAGTGCAATTTGTGTGTATAAGCTGATGACCCTTCTCACTGACAATTGCTGCTTTGCCATTGCTAGATCCATCAGTGAAAACTGCCTAACTTTTTTAGGTAAAATCAAATTAGTTCTTTGCAGAAACGGAAACAATTTGTTTTTAGGATAATGATTGTCAATAATCCCATAAAAGTCACTGATGGCAATTTGCCAAGACTCAGCATGAGTATTCAAGTGAGAAATCTGTTGTTTCTTAAAGGGAACAACTATTTGATCAGGCTCCCTTCCACTGAGATGGAGAACTCGGGTACGAGCTCTCAATATAAGTTCAGAAATTAATTCCACATAGGTGGGAAGAGATTTAACAAAATTGTTAGGTAGTAAAATCCACTCAACCAGATTATCTTATTGTACAATAACCACTGTGGGCGAATGTGGCATAGAGAAAATTTAAATCTGCAAGAGTTAAGAGGGATCCACACATTGTATTTGAGCTTCCTGTATTTTTTGCTCAACAAATTCTAATTCCTGATTAGCTTGAAATGTTAGTTTGTGAGGACTGTCAAGCTGTGAAGGTCCTCGTAAAAGGCCAAACAAATTACTGAGAGCATAAGTAGGAATACCTAGAGTAGGACATAGCCAATTAATATCTCCTAATAATTTTTGTAAGTCATTTAAAGTAGAAATCTGGTCTCTTCTGATTTGAACTTTTTGACGTCTGATAGATTGTCCACAACAGCACCCAAATACTGTACCAGTGCGGATGTTTGAATTTTATTTGATGCAATGTAAAGTCCTACTAAATCAAGCCGCTTTTTAAGTAGTTCAAAACATGCAGCCAGCTGCTCCATTGAGGACACAGCACAGAGAATGTCATCCATATAATGAATGATATAACAATCAGAAAACTAAGTTCTTACTGGTATAGTGCTCAAGCTACAAAAAGCTGACAAATGGTTGAACTATTAAGCATTCCCTATGGAAGTACTTTCCACTGATATCTCCTCATAGGTTTTTCATTGTTAGTTGAGGGAATTGAGAATACAAATTGAGAACAATTTTGAGGATGTAAAGGGATTGTATAGAAACAATCCTGTAAATCAATAACTATTAAAGGCCAATTTTTTGGGATCATAGTAGGTTGTGGGAGTCCAGGCTGCAGCACACCCATGGGCTCTATAATAGGATTTACAGCTCTGAGATCTGTGAGCATTCGCTATTTTCCTGATTTTTTCTTGATGACAAATACTGGAGAGTTCCAGGGACTAGTAGAAGGTTCTATATGATCTTGTTTTAATTGAATCTGTACTAATTCTGTTAAGGCCTCTAGTTTTTCCTGAGAGAGGGGCCACTGTTCTATCCAGAGAGGCTTATTATTAGTCCATTTAAGAGGTACAGGAGCCCGTAGCTCCACAACAGTGGCCCCTATAAAAAAGGCTGTTGATGGTCTGACTTATAAACTAGTCCTTCTCTTCCCTGCTGAAGTGAGGGCTGAATAGGTTGAGCAATTCCCTGATTAAATCTTCCTAACCCTTTTATTGGCTGAAATCCCACTTGACTCATCATCTTTTGACTTTGAGGACTATACTGTCCTGGGGGAATCCAGATTTCTGCCTCCCACTGAGTAAGTAAATCTCGACCCCATAAATTGACTGGAATGTCAGCAACATAAGGTTGTAAAAATCCTTGTTGACATTCCAGCCCAATGCAAGTAAGAATGCAAACACTCTGGCATAAGTCTGAGGCTCTGCCTACTCCAACAATGTTAATGTCAAGCTCCTGTACCTCCCAGCCTTTTGGCCATTCTTGAGAACTGATTATGGAAACATCAGCTCCAGTGTCTAAAAGACCTTTAAATTTTTTGCCTTGGATTTCAATTTGACAAACAGGATGAATTCCTGAGATTTTTTTTCTGCCAGAAAAATACCTGCCTGTCCTGTACTTCCAAAACTTCCAGTTCCCCTTTTTTCCTGGGAGGGTATACAGGAGCAGGAGTAATTGTGCTACCCGTTCTTTTTTAGCTGACCAGGGAACTGAGGAAGACATTATAATTTGAATCTCTCCTTCATAATCAGAATCAATTATACCCATATGAACAGTGACTCCCTTGAAAGTTAAGCTAGAGCGACCAAGGAGAAGTCCAACAGTATTTGGGGGAATTGGCCCAAAAATTCCTGTAGATACACGGAGAGGGGACTCTCCAGGAAATAATAAAATATCTTGTGTCGTACAAATGTCTACTGCAGCACTTCCCTCAGTAGCGGGACTTAATTGTTGTACTGAAAGTCTGGGTGAGGCACAGCTTGATATTTCTGAGGAACAGCTGGTGTCACATATGCCCCGCTTGTTGTCGGGACCTGGGGCTGGCCCCTTTTCCCGTTTCCCTGAAGGGGAGTTGCATCCTTGTGAAAAACTGATCTACATTCAGATGCCCAGTGATTTCCTTCTTAACATCTAGGACATAACCCAGGTTGTTTAGGTCCCATAGGAGCAGAAGTATTAGGTGGGCGGGAGTTATTTCTGTTTTTCTTTGGCACTCTCTTCGAGTATGACCAGATCTTCCACACTGTAGCAAGTGCCTGGAAATTGGTTCTTTCTCACTGTTAACATTGTAATTGCCTGAGCAAGCATGGTCGCTTTAAACTGTTCTGTTCCTACCCCTTGACATAAACGAAGATACCCCATGGCATCTGTTTTTCCTTTTTGAGCTCCTATTGCCTTTTTACAATCCTCACTGGCATTATCATAAGCCATAATTTGTAGAATTATCTCAGCCGCTTGAGAATTGGTGAACTGTTTATTTATAGCATCCTGAAAGTGGGCAATAAATTCAGAGTAAGGTTCCTGTGGACCTTGTAAAACGTTCTGAAAAGAGGATGGGGCTTTACCTTCCATTTCTATTTTTTCCCATGCCATCAAACAAATTCGTGTGAGCTGAGCAATAGCCTGATCCTCCATTCCTAATTGATCTTGAGCATCTATCCAATCACCATTACCTAATAACTGATCTTTGCTTATATCAATATTATGAATCTGATTATGTCTGTCCTGAATTTCTGCACCATCAATCCCCCATGTTTTTATTTTAAAAATTGGGAAGATGACAGACACATTTTGGCCAGGGTGTTCCAATCTAGTGGAATTAATCGATGGCCATCTGCTATTCTCCTAAGAAGGCCCATTGTGTATGGAGAAGCAGGTCCATACTGGATCACAGCCTGTTTGAGCTCCTTAAGCAATTTGAAAGAAGAGGGCTCATATCTAGCTTCATGGATTCCATCAGGGTGGTCTGCGTTAGGGGCGATACACTCCTGAATGACAACAGGGAAAGTCAAAGCATCCAAATCTCCTTCTAACCTAGCCTGTCATACGCCTCATTCCACTGCAGATAGCAGTATGCGAGAGCCTCTGGCAGGTGGGGGAGGTGTGCGGGCAGCAGAGAGAAAATAATTATTGCTTTTGGGTGGTTTTCTGAGAGGTTTCCCTTTCTGTACCGTAAATGAAGGTGGCGGCAGAGGCAGAGACTGAAGTAAAGAAGGAGGGGGTGAATTGTAGTTTTCCAAAGTCTCCTAAAGGTGGATGTAGTGATTTTGGGACAACTGCAGGTGCTTCTAACGAATCTTCCTCCCTTTCCTCTGGAGTTTCTTCTCAGTTTTCATTTTCCTCAGAATTTTCTTTATGGTTTTTACAACCCTGATCATTATCTTCCCCTTCACCTTCTGTGTCAGTTTGCAAAGGTTCTAAAACTGACTGGACTAACCTCCATGTTTCCCAAATTGTGGCTGGCAGTGTAACTCCCTGACGCTGTTCCTCACTATGGTTTCTGCCTACTGCGTCCCATGGCTCTAAGTCCAACGTCCCTAAGTTAGGAAACCAGGAACAATGAGTTTCCATGACCTTTAAAAGTTCCTCCAATTTCTTTTCTGAGACTTTAGGTACTCTTTTCTTAATAAGCTGCTTCAGTAAGCAGATATAAGGTCTATATTGGCTATTAACATTTCCCATGTTAGTAAAAAGAGAGAAAGGAAAAAGTTTCACTCAAAGTTCACTCAGATGCCTGTCTGGCCGCGTCCCTCATGGGACTTTAAGGTCCATCTTGGCTATGGTGCACCTGTGTAAACCCCGGGTCTGGTTGGCGTTAACAAGTCACTGTTTTGCCTTACAATGTAACAACAGAATCACAGATTAGAGCTCAAGCAAGTTCCGTAGTCGAAGCCGTGGAACTATAATAAATCACTCACACATTCACACTCTTTCACACAAAAGTTTAGTTAATTTCCCTTTTACCCTGGTTAAATTCTCCGGGATCTCCCCTACCTCCTTTTCCAGTAGTCATCGCGACGCCTTCCTGGGCCCTTTACCATAAAACCTTCTTTCTTAGACTCTGAGTTATCCTTCCCTCTTCAAGCCCCACGTTGGGTGCCTGCTGCCGTGTCCTGCGCACAAGGTCGGTGGGGAGTTTGAAGGGCAGTGCAGGGTTAAAGAAACACAAGAGTCAAGGATAGGGTTAAAGCGAGACCAGGGGGCTGCAGCCTCTCTGGGACTGAGCCCTGAATCAGGCCAACGCATACCTTTCATTGAGAAACTTCGAAGAAGTGAAACTTGTTTTTTCTAAAGTCCGTGTGATACGTGCCTTATGGCTATTTTCCATCAACCAGCCCCATTGTATTCCAACACCTGCTGTGCCTTCATATTCCCACACACACAACCCCCAGGATGGCATCGCTGTACTGCAGCCATAAAGATAAAGGAGATACCGACATCATTCCATCGGGTCTCAGCATTCTGAGACACTCCCTTGGGACCTCATTAGGTCAGGGATTGGTGTGGGGGAAGGGGCGGTCGAGGACGAAGCTGTAAGGCAATAGTTATGCTATTATGGCTGCCTCGATGTCCTGAATCGATTCAAAACATTTACCTTTCATGGTCATTTTGACTTCGGGGAAGAGCCAGAAGTCGCATGGTGCCAGATCCAGTGAATATGGTGGATGAGGACACACCACAATGTTTTTATTTGACAAAAATTTCCATACCAGAAATGATGTGTGACATGGAGCCTTTCTGTTGTGATTACAAAATACAGTGAATGCTGTTGCTGAGTGCCATCCAACGGGAAGGCAGGGATCTCCAATAAGAGAAGCAAGCAGTGGGTCAACCCTTAGTAACAGTGTGTGACAAGTTTCAACTTGTCCGGTGCAGTCAGTTGGGTGTGAGCTACGGTTGAGAAAAGGTGTGTTTGAAGGTGTGCCATGAATCATCCTCTATTATGACAACACTCTGTGTCACACATCGCTTCTGGTATATGGTAACTTCTGTCAAATAAAAACATTACAGTGTGTCCTCATCCACCTTATTCACCAGATCTCAGACAGTGCGACTTGTGGCTCTTCCCCAAAGTCAAAATGATTCAGGACATAGAGGCAGCCACACAATGCAACTAAAGACACTCATGAAAGAGGACTTCCAGAGCTGCTTCAGAAAGTGGCAAGTATATTTGAAGTGAGGGGGAGTATTTTGAGGGGGGATTAATGGCAATGTGTCTTTTACTGTAATAATTTTTAAAATTTAAACATTCACCATATTTTTTTATTACACCTCGTATTTATGTTTTGAAAAACAGAACATTTTGCTATTAATAGACAAATATATTGCCCTTTCCTTATATATATTCCATTCTTTTTTCTCTACAGGCATAGATTCAAAAATATTTGCCCAAATTTTCTTGTAATTTTTTATAATTTAACTCTATGTAAAAATTTACATTCATCTGGATTTACTTTGGTATTTAGTGTTAGGCATGAACCTTCTTCATGCGTTTTTGTATGCAAACAATTTGCAACACCTTTTTTATAATCCATTCTTCTCTATCATTTATCATCCATCCATCATTTATTAAGAATATATATAGTAACATCTATTATGGACTAGTTTCTTATTACATTGAGGTATGTGTCTATTATTATGTGAGTACCACATAGTTTAACCACATTTGTTACTATATATTTTAATACTTAATATGGCTTGTATACGTCTACCAACTTATTTTATAGAAGTTTCTTAGCTTTTATCGTACATTTCATTCTCCAAATTCTTATTGACTATATTCTGTTTGCCAGGCACTGTGCTAATAAGTGGAGATAAAAAACGGAAAGTATAGGCAAACTTTGGATTTTCATGTAGAAATGTATAAGTGCTATAACAGCAGTAAATAACTAAAATAAATTTAACACCAAGTACTTCCCATAGGCCAGGCACTATTTAAGTGTTTTACATATTCTACTAACAATACTAACACATTTAATCCTCCAAATGATCATATGAAGTAGGTACTATCCTATTGTTATTTATTTATGATGGAAATTGGGCACAGAGAATACCTTGCTCAAGGCTATATAGTTAGTAAGTTGCAGAGCCTAGATTCAAAATTGGGAAGTTCTAGAAATTGGAACCTTCTTGCATGACTTGTGGGATGCAAGATGATGCAACCATTGTGGAAACTTTTTGATGGTTACTCAAAAAGTGAAACATAGAATTACCATATAGCCCAGCAATTCTACTCCTAGTTGAATACCCAAAAGTACTGAAAATAGGTATTCAAACAAATATTTGTATATGAGTGTTTATAGCACCACTATTCACAGTAGCCAAAAGGTAGAAAAAAACCAAATGTCCATCAACTGATGAATGTATAAACAAAATGTAGTCTATCTATACAATGGAATATTCTTCAGCCATAAAAAGGAATGAAGTACTGATATATGGTACAACATAGGTGAACCTTGAAAACATGCCAAGAGAAAGAAACCTGTCACATATTGATATAATTTCATTTATATGAAATATCCAGGATAAGTTAAAGTCAGAGAAAGCAGTTAATGTTTTCTAGGAGCTTAAGGAGGTAAGAATTGGGGAGTGACTATTAATAGGTATAGGGTTTCCTTTTGGGGTGTTGAAAGTGTTTTAGAACTAGATAGAGGTGATGATTGCAAAACATTGTAAATGTACTAAATATCACCAAATAGTACATTTTAAGATGGTTAATTTTACATTCTATCAATTTTACCTCAATAAAGAGGGAGACAGTTTGTTTTTAAAGTTCTTGCTTTTAACTACCCAGTATGCTGCTATGTAAAATGTAGAGTAGTAAACCAAGCTTACAAGATCCCGAGGGTCAGGGATAGCCTTACAGAAGAGCTAATGCTTGAGCTAGGTTTGGAAGACTAAATAGGGGTTTACCAGACAAATTGTGGCTGTGTTTGTACAAGGAGAGAAAGAAATTTTCATGGAGTTTTTCTCTTAGGCATGATTGACTCATGTAACTTCAAGGGTGTTCACTGTAGGTCTTCACTGTTCCATTATTTAACAAGTAGAAAGAAGAATCATAAACAGCAAGTTGAGTTGAGCCAGGCTCATGGCTTCTAGCATTCATGGACACACACTGTTCTGGCCCACCAGCCTGCTCAGCAACACACAGAACTCGGAGAGGCCTCCAGCTAAGCTGCCTTTCAAACCTCTGCAAGCTCAAGCATGTGTTGATGTGACTAATTTTTTTCTAGATTCAGTATTTTAATGTGGATTTATTTTTGTGGATAAGAAAGTAAATGCTTTACATGGGGTTGCTCAGCTTTTGCCTTGTAGCCCTACCTAAGCATCAAGTACACTGCAGAGAGAATAGTAAATTTACCACCAAAGAGAAGGCTGAAATTCCTTTTGTGGAAGAGAGGGTTTGTGAGCATCAGAGCATCTCCCAAGACTGCTCTTTGAACCAGTCATTGCAGTTAGGTTGAAGAATAATATTTTAGAATGAGAGGAAATGTTTTAACATATGTTACATTGAAAGCAGGTATATATTTTTTTCATTTCCGATCCATAGAAAAACTGGAAAAAATATACATAAAATGTTCCTCCTGCCATCTCTGTGTGTGGTAGCATTGCAGGTTATTTTCATTTTCTCCCTCATTATTTTGTATATGTGTCAGTGTAAGTATACATATATTATAAATTAAAATACTGCAGACACAGTTTTTCTTTAGCTCACATTTTCACTACATGCAAAACTAGAAGGGTAGTCACCAGTGTAGTCCATTCTACCTCTACCTTTAGAGGTGAGCACATATTCAAGTCTGAGTCAATCAAAGAACTATATTTTCCTAAACTCACTGATGCACTCAGGGATAGGTATGTGAGTCCTAGAAAGCATCAATGAAAGTCCTCCCATGTGACTTGACACACAAATGTTGGAAGAAAGAAAGTATGTCTTTCCTTTTTGAAATATGAACTGTAGAAAAATAGATTTGGACGGCCAGAGTTTTCTTTCCTTACTTCCAGAAGGAATCTTTCTGGAAATGAAACAACAACAACAACAACAACAACAAAAACACAAAAAGAGAAATGAGACCTGAACAGTGGCAGTATTCAGCAACACTGTTTGTTTGATCTCCTGGGTCCACCTGCTCCTGAGGCCACAGCTCATGTTTCATGTAATTTACAGTTACATGAAACAATGAGCTCACTTTTGGCTTAAGTTAGTTTCAACCAGGATTCTGTCATTGGTAATTAGAAGCGTTTTACTAAAAACAAAGCAGAAAAAATGTGTGTTATGGCCAAAAGATTAAATGGGGTGAATTGTTAGATTATTCCACACAATCTACAGCAAAAATATGGTCATTTAAATTGAGTCTTGACTTCCATGTCAGTGTATAGTAGCAACCCTTTATCACCAAATCTTGAATGTAGTATACAACAAATCTAACTGGTAAGTCCTGGGATATACACAGCCAGATATGAAGGTTTGCATCTTCATGGAGTTTATAATTAAGTGGGATGGTAGGAACAGAAGAAAGATGAGGATGAAGAGAAGAGAAGAAAAGAGAAGAAAAGAAAAGAAAAGAGAAGAGAGAGCGCACTCTATAGTAGTAAAAGCCTGAAGATTTGCATGCTAATTGTACCTTTGGAACAAATTTAGAAAGCACTTTGTGTGTGTGTGTCTTTTTTTCTTGTCTCTACAATGTAAAATGAAGGGATTTGGCTGTTCTCAAAGTGTAGCCAGAGGACCTCTAAGCTATCCATGATCCTTTCAGGGGAACTATGAGGTCAAAACTATTTTCATAATAATAGTAAAACATACTTGCCCTTTATAGTCATTCTTTTACAAATGTGATACTTTTCCAAAATTCATGATGAGTGATGACATCATTACTCTAACAGATAATGGAATATGTGCCTTGATATTCTTGTACCTTTCAAAGGTAGTAGCTTTAAGATATGAGTGTATATCTCTTCTAGCGATGAACTCAGTTCTCAGTACTTCTACTGTGCTCTCATTAGCTATCATAACCTTATTGATGTACAACGAATTATTTCAAAATACCTAAATTTTCCTGTAAACACAAGAAGGCATAACTAGAATTGAATACATTGGTTGTCTTATTTTGAATATTGTAATTTTTTCCAAAATTCCTTAATTTAAAATTTTTAATCTAAATTATTTTAGAATTTGTAATATTTTATTTGAAATGAAAGAAAATTTATTTATATTTTTCTTATATTTAAGGATGGGTCATTGGCTTTTAAAAGGGAGGATAGAAGACTTGCTTTCTGAACCTACAACCACACTCTGTATATCTAAAAGTGCTGAAAAATGAAACTGATATATCAGAGAAGGGAGAAGTAAAATATTGCAAAGAAACTGGGCAAAGCTGTAAAATAAGAAATAAAAAATATATGAATCATCTTTATAGATATTAGTAATTTACTTTATTGTAGTTTGTATAACAGAACATTTTGAAATACTGTTTTGGTACCACTTGAGACATCTTCTTGATACCAGCCATTAAAAGTTTAAAGAAAAAGGGATTGGCCATTTGAATCATAGATGTTACGAGATCTTTAAAAGTCAAAGCTGTTTGTTACAGATTTTCAAACTAGAAATGAAACAGCTATTGAAACATCTTACAGGGTAAGTGTTTCCTTGGTTATAGAAGCACACACAACAGATAATAAAGTAATAAATCCTGTAGACTTGGAGTTACTAAATGCTTGCTGCATGAAAAGTCAGTAAAAGGAATAGCAGCAGGGTCATTTACTAATGATATAGTACCTCACTGATTTAAAAATTTAGTTGCAGATGGGGGAAATTCAAGAAGGTGGAGTAAATACACACTGTGCTTGCCTCCTTCTGTGACCACATTAAAATTACAACTAAACTGTAGAACAATTCATCTGGAGAACCATCTGAAGTCTAGCTGAACAGAGGTCCTATAAATGAGGATATAAAGAAGAATCCATGTCTAGACTGGTAGGAAGGGGCAGGGACACAAACTGGGCTGGCCCCAAACCTCCATGTGGTAGTTGAGAATTGGGAGGAATATCTTGGCTGTAGTAGTCCCCCATTGGAAGAGCAAGGGACCCCAGCCTGGAGTATCAGTGCTGGGAAGAGGAGCTGTCACAATACCTGGCTGTGAAAAACAGGGGTAGTTCCCACCATCAGGGTGAGAGAGAAGGCTGTGGGAAACCCAGACTTCATCCTAAGGGGCGAGTGCACAGATTCCCTCACTCATTGGCACTCACCCAGGGCTCTAACAGAGGGATGGTGACTCGAGAGGTGTCAGAGACATACAAGGAGAATCTGAGTTATGTGGCATCAAGATGAAGACTGGAGGGATAGTTGCTGTTTCCCCTGTGTAGAATCCTCCTCCCATACAGCAAACAGACAGGAGCCATCTTTCCTGTGTTGAGCCCGCCCCCACATGGTGAAAACATAATCTGCACTGGCCTGGTGACATCTGCTCACTCAACCCTGGTGACTCCCTGAGACCCCATTCCACCAAACTAGCATACCGCCAAAGGCACTTTCTCAGCAGCCAACCCTACCCACATTGCACTCTTTACACAACTCCTGAGGGTTTGTGGGCCCCAGATGGGTGGTGGCTGACCTTGGTGTGCTCTGAGACTTTGGCTGAGTAACTCCAGGCTCAGCACTGGTGCCAAACCAGAATCTACATTAACCACTTGTTCCTCTCTGGTGAGTTCCTGAAATCTCACTTCACCCAATTCTCTCTATCAGCGGCTAAGCCTTACAGAAGCTGGCAGGAAGCTTTAGGCCTCAGGGTATCCTGCACTTTTTGTGGAGCTACCCCATGCCTGCCAAAGGTGGCAGCTGTCCTTGGTATATGGAGTGGCCTCTCCCATGTGCCTCCAGGTCCAGCACAGGGAGAAACCTGCGGCAGATTACTTTGTAGCTCTTACAAGGTATTCCCCAGGCATTCATAGGCAGTGGCTAACCTGGGTCTGCACTGGAGGCCTTCCCAAAAGGCCCCAGAACCAACATGCCCAGAAGTAAGCTTCAGAATACAACAGAGCACCACCCCCACTAGCCCCACAAGGGCACATCCAAAGACCAGTCTCGGCAGGCACCAAAGACTGATGAATCCTACTCCATGGGGTAAGCCTCCTATGTAACAACAAGTGAGCTGAGGACATGGCCAAACCCGACAGCCAGTCAGCCTAAGGGTCAATCACACTCACTGATATGCCAATAGCAATCAAGGGTCAAGTATAACATGAGGGCACACACAACCCACCCAAGGGATACTCCTGGATCATCTGGTGAAGATGACCAGGGAGAATGCACCACTGGGCTCGACAGCACACCTACTACATAAGTCCACCTGGCCAAGACTAGAAGACATAGCAGATCTACCTCATACTAGAAACAAACACAGAGAGGCAGCCAAAATTAGGAAACAAAATAATACATCATAAATGAAAAACAGGAGAAAACTCCAGAAAAAGAACTAAATAAAATAGAGGCAAGCAATCTACCAGAGACAGGGCTCAAAACAATGGTGATAAGGATGCTCAATGAACTTAGTGAGAACTTCAACAAAGAGATAGCAAGCATAAAAGAGGACATAGAAACCATAAAAAAGAGCAGTCAGAAATAAAAAATACAATAACTAAAACGAGACATGCACTAGAAGAAATCACCAGCAGACTAAATGAAACAGTGGATTGAATTAGTGATTTGGAAGACAAGGTAGCAGAAACACCCATTTGGAACAGCAACAACAACAACAAAAGTGAATTTTTTCAAAAGTGAGGAAAACTTAAGAGGCCTCTGAGAAAACATCAAGCATAACAACATTTGCACCATAGGGGTACCAGAAGGAGAAACAAGAAAGCAAGGGATTGAGAACCTATTTGAAGAAAAATAATGGCAGAAATCTTTCCTAACCTGGTGAAAGAAATAGACATACAAGTCCAGGTAGCACAGAGAGTCCCAAACAGGATGAACCCAAAGAGGCCCACACCAAGGCACATGATAATTAAAATGGCAAAGGTTAAAGACAAGAGAGAATCCTAAAAACAGCAAGAGAAAGGCAACTAGTAAGTTATAAGGGAGCTTCCATAAGATTGTCAGCAGATTTCTCAACAGAAACATTGCAGACCAGAAGAAATTGGCAAAGAATATTCAAAGTAATAAAAAGTAAAGACCTACAACCAAGACTACTCTACCCAGCAAAGATATCATTTAAAATTGAAGGATAAAGAAATTCCCAGACAAGAAAAAGCTAAAGGAGTTCATCACCACCAAACCAGTGTTACAAGAAATTTTAAAGGGACTTCTTTAAGTCAGAAGAAGAAGAAAGAGGAGGAGGAGGAGGAGGAGGAGGGGGAGGGGGAGGGGAAAAGGAGAAGAATATAAAGATTAATAATAAAATTCAATAACTATGTACTTATCAATAATCACTTTAAATGTAAATGGATTAAATGCTCCAATCAAAAGACATAGGGTAGTTAAATTGATAAGAAAACAAGACACGTACATATGCTGTCTACAAGAGACCCACTTCAGATCAAAAGAGACAGACAGACTAAAAGTAAAGTGTGGGGGAAGATATTTCATGTGAATGGAAACAAACAAAAAAACTGGGTTTGTAATATTTATATCAGACAAAGTAGACTTTAAAATAAAGACTATAATAAGAGACAAAGAAGGACATTACATAATGATAAAGGGATGAATCCAACAAGAAGATATAATCCTTGTAAATATTTAGACGCTCAACATAGGAGCACCTAAATATACAGAGGGTGCCAAAAAAAAGTATACATATTTTAAGAAAGGAAAAAAACGGTATTAAAATTGTAATACTCAATATATACCAATAACAAAAGATGAGTGCATGCCATGTTTGACTTCTGCAATTACAAGAGGTGCTCAAAGTGGTTGCCATCAACATAATTTTAATATTATAAAGTTTTTTTCTTTCTTAAAATGTGTATAAATTTTTTTGGCACCGTCTGTATAAAGCAAATATTGACTGACATAAAGAGAGAGATCGACAATAATATAATCACAGTAGGAGAATTTAAAACTCCATTCACATCAATGGACAAATCTTTCAGACAGAAAATCAACAAGGAAACAGTGACCTTAAATAACATACCAGACCAGATGGATTTAATTGATATTTTTAGAGCACTGCACCCCAAAGCAGCAGAATATACATTCTTTTCAAGTGCACATGGAACATTTTCCAGGGTATATCACAAAACAAGTCTCAATAAATTTAAGAAGATTGAAATCATATCAAATGTCTTCTCTGACCACAATGGTATAAAACTAGAAATCAATTACAGGAATAAAAGACTGAAAAACACAGAAACACCTGGAGGCTAAATAACATGCTACTAAACAATTAATGGACTAACAAAAGATCAAGGAAAAAAATAAAAAGATACCTTGAGACAAATGAAAATGAAAACACAATGACCAAAACATCTATGGGCACAGCAAAAACAGCCCTAAGAGTAAAATTCATAGTAATGCAGACCTATCTCAAGAAACAAGAAAAATTTCAAATAAACACTCTAACTATACACTTAAAGAACTACAAGGAATAGCAAACAAAGCCCAAAGTGAGTGGAAGGAAGGAAATAATAAAGATCAGAGCAGAAATAAACAAAATACAGTCTAAAAAAATCACAGTACAAAAAAAATCAATGAAATCAAAGACTGTTTTTTGAAAAGACAAAGTTGAAACACCTTTAACCAGACTCATCCAGAAAAAAAGAGAGGACCCACACAAATAAACTCAGAAATGAAAGAGAAGTGACACCTGACACCATAGAAATCCAAAGAATTATGAAAAAATATTACAAACACTTTATGCCAACAAACTGGGCAATCTGGAAGAAATGGATAAATTCCTAGAAACACACAATTTTCCAAGACTGAATCAATAAGAAACAGAAAATCTGAACTGACCAATTATTACTAATGAAATTAAATCAGTAATAAAAAAACTCCCAACAATTAAAAGTCCAGGACCAGATGGCTACACTGGTGAATTTTACCAAACATTCAAATAAGAATTAACAGCTCTTTTTCAAATTATCCCAAAAAATTCAAGAGGAAGGAAAGCTCCCAAGCTTGTTTTACAAGGCCATCATTACCCTGATTTCATAACCAGACAAAAACATTACAACAAAAGAAAACTATAGGCCAATATCCCTGATGAACATAGATGCAAAAGTCCTCAACAAAATATTAGCACACTAAATTCAACAATACGTTAAAAAGATCATACACCATGATCAAGTGGGATTTATTCCTGGGATGCAAGTTTGGTTCAATATCTGCAAACCAATTAATGCGATACACTGCATAAACAAAATAAAAGATGAAAATCATATGATTATATCAATAGATGCAGAAAAAGCGTTGACAAAATCCAGCATCCATTATTATAAAAACTCTCAGCAAAGTGAGAATAGAAGGGACAAACCTCAACATAATTAAGGCTACATATGACAAACCCACACCTAACATCATACTCAATGGGGAAAAGCTAAAAACATTCTCCTTAAGATCAGGAAAAAGACAAGGATGCTGACTTTCACCACTTTTATTCAACATAGTACTGGAAGTCTTGGACAAAGAAATCAGACAAGAAAAACAAATAAAAGGCATCCAAGTTGGAAAAAAAGAAGTAAAATTATCACTATTGGCAGATGACATGATACTATATAGAGAGAACCTGAAAGATTCCACCAAAATCTATTAGAACTGATAAATGAATTCAGTGAAGCAGCAGAAAACAAAATTAATATTAAAAAAATGATTGCATTTTTATACACCAATAATGAATTGTCAGAAAGAGAAATTAAGAAAACAACCCCATTTACAATTGCATCAAGAAAAAATAAAATACCTAGGAATAAATTTAACCAAGGAGGTAAAAAACCTGTACTCAGAAAACTATAAGACACTGAAAGAAAAAATTAAAGAAGATAGAGATAAATGGAAGCATTACCATGCTCATGGATAGGAAGAAGTAACATTGTTAAAATGTCCATACTACCTAAAGCAATCTATTGATTCAATGCAATCCCTATCAAAATACCAATGGCATTTCTCTCAGAACTAGAACAAATAATCCTAAAATTTATATAGAACCATGAAAGACCCCAAATAGCCACAGCCATCTTGAAAAAAAACAAAATTGGAGGTATCAAGCTACTTGATATCAAACTATACTACAAAGCTATGGTAAGCAAAACATCATGGAACTGGCATAAAAAAAACCCCACATAAATAAATGCAACAGAATAGAGAGCCCAGAAACAAACTCACGCATATATGATCATTTAATCTATGACAAAAGAAGCAAGAACATATAGTAGGGAAAAGACAGTCTATTTCATAAGCAGTGTTGGAGAAACTGGACAGATACACGCAAAAAAATGAAACTGGACCATCTTTTTATGCCATATACAAGAATGAACTCAAAGTGGATTAGAGACTTTAATGTAAGACCCAAAACCATAAAACTCCTAGAAGAAAACATAGGCAGTAAATTCTGACATTACTCTTAGTAATATTTTTTCTGATCTATCTCTTCAGGCAAGGGAAACAAAAGAAAAAATAAACAAATGGAACTACATCAAAATAAAAACTTTTTGTACAGTGAAGGAAACCACCAACAAAATGAAAAGAAAGCCTATTGAATGGGAAAAGGCATTCACCAATGATAAATCAGATAAAGGGCTAATATCCAAAGTTTATAAAGAACTCATACAACTCAACACCAAAACAAAAAATTCAATTAAACAATGGGCCCTAAATGGACATTTCTCCAAAGAGGATGTACACATGGCCAATAGACATGTGAAAAGATGCTCAACATCACTAGTCATCAGAAAAATGCAAATTAATCCATGGCAGGATACCACCTTACAACAGTCAGAATGGCTATCATCAGTAAATCAACCAACAAATGCTGGCAAGAATGTGGAGAAAAGGTAACCTTTGCACACTGTTGGTAGAGTTGCAAATTGGTGCAGCCACTATGGAAAACAGTATGGAGGTTCCTCAAAAAATTAAAAATAGAACTACTTTATGACACAGCAATTCCACTCCTGGGTATTTATCCAAAGAAATCCAAAACACTATTTGAAAAGATATATGCACCCCCATATTCATTGCAGCATTATTCACAATAGCCAACATATGGAAACAACCCAAGTGCCCATCAACAGATGACTGGATAAAGAAAAGATGGTACATATATACAATGGAATATTACTCAGCCATAAAAAAGAATGAAATCTTACCATTTGTGACAACATGGATGGACATAGAGGGTATTATGCTAAGTGCAATAAGTCAGACTGAGAAAGATAAATACCATATAATCTAACTTATATGTGGAATCTAAAGAACAGAATAAATGAATAAACAAAACAGAAACAGACTCATAAATAAAGGGAACAAACTGATGGTTGCCAGAGGGGAGGGGAGCTGGGGAGCTGGGGGAAAAGGTGAAGGAATTAAGAAATACAAATTGGTAGTTACAAAATAGCCACAGGATATAAAGTACAGCATAGGAATATAATCAATAATGTTGCAACAACTCTGTATGTTTCAGATGGGTACTAGACTAATCAGAGGGATCACCGTATAAATTATATAAATGTCTAACCACTATGCTATACACCTGAAACCAATAGAAAATAATATTGAATGTCAACTGTAACTAAAAAAAAATAAATGTTTTTAAAAAACATTAAAAATTGAAAAATAAAAATTTAGTTGCAAACATAAAGATTGTATTAATGTCTTGTAGATGGATAGATGTAAAAATGAACTGGGATTGCTGTTTTGCTTGAATTTGTGTGCTATCAGCATCAAATCATCATCACATAATATCATTTTTGTGAATGCTCAGCACCAAATACAAAAAGATGCTAAACTATTTAAATTTTGACATCATTTTTTGAATTTTATAGGTTAGTCCTGAAACAATGTTTTTGACATTGGTATGTCTGGTGCAAAAGTAACAATGGGCCAAACTGCTGGGCAATGACATGGATCAAGGTGGTGGCACCAAACTTCTAGCAATTGTTATTCTTCACTGCTATGCACTCACAGGAACAGTAATTAATAAAACATAATAAAGGCCAGTTTCACTTAACAGTATCCTTGATGAAGCAAATTATTAATTTTATTGAATACCGAACCTCAGTATTCTGTGTGCAAAATGGGAAATAGGTTGAAGCATTTTTGCTGTATTTTGAAGTACTATGCTTGTCTTGAGGAAAAGCACTAGTGTGATTTTTGAGTTATGAGCTGAACTAACTGCTCTTTCCATGGTATAGAATCTCTGAAAAACAACTGACAAACTATGGTTATTCAGACTTGGATATTTGGCAGCCATTTTCTTGAGAATGAACAAAGACTGTCACTTCAAGATAAACAACTGACAGTATTTGTTGCCAATGATAAAATTCAGTTTCAAGTGAAAATGAGTATTTTGGAAAATTTTACAAGCACCACTGTGAGCATGACACCGTGAGTTTTTCTAATGAGATTGGTGGTAATATTTACAAATGTGACTCTTTGGTATTTTAATGAAATGTGCAATATTTGCAAGACCTTCATAATTCAGTGAATCAGTATTTTTCAAATGATTGATCCATGTTATAAGATCACACATGGCTAAAAGATCCATTTAAACCACAAGTTAGACCAATGGGTTTTAATGAAAGAGAATACATAAAGTTCATTGATAAGATTTCAGATTCCACATTTAAGACACTGCCTCTTATCTTCCCATGTTGTTGGCAGAGTGAGAGCAAACCCAGTAACCCAAGACCACTTCAAGCTTTTTCTTGCTCATGCTTGCTAAAATTCTATTAGCAAAACAAATCAGAGCCCCCCAAAAAAACAGAGCCCAAAGTCAGAGTAGTGGTCCAGAGGGGACTACTACAAGTGACACAACAGAGAATGTGACTACAGGGTGGAGTGATGGACCAAGGCCATTTTTGCCATCAACCAGAGCTACAATAATGACCATGGAGCTTGTCACTCTGTTCTAGGTGGTTTGCATAAATTAGATCAAATCCTGAAAATAGCCTTATAATATGGGTATTGGAGCAAATAAAGATTCTTGGTTGCTACTGAAGCCTTTTACAGGATAAGTAATCACATTGCTTTGGCTGAAAAAGCGAACCCAATAGCTGAGAGGATATTGAGTCCTGAACAGCTGACATTCCCGAATGCTCACTGGATGAAAAGTTTGTAAAATTCAGGGCAGTGTCACTTCATATGTTACCATGACTCATTGAATTAAATCTTTAGATGCAAACATGAAGTCTGAGTCAATATCTTGTTTACAGAATTTAACTTTCACCTTACAAATGAGCCCATTTATAGACATGGCTTAACTTGTACTATCTTCAGTTACACTTCAAATAATATTTTCTTCTATGTAAATGCTCAGCAGCAAAAACAAGTAGTAATAAATACGAAAGAGTTGAATAACTTTTTTGACTCTGATAGTTTATCCTGGAACAGCTTCATTTCTATTTGCTCTGTTGGTGCAGCAGCAGTGGCTGAGAAAACTGCTGGCCCAAAACACGAGTCAAGGCAGTAGCACCAGACTACTGGTTGAGGGAGTCATGGACTTCTTTCTTGCTACATACTTGTGATAGAAAAAAAAAAGTCATTTTCACCTAAGAATGTTCTGGACAAAGCACTAAAAAGTATTAATTTTTATTAAACTCAAACTAAAGTTTCCTTGATATTCTAAGGGACGAAATGCAGAGTATCCATGGAACCCTGTTGGTGTATACCATAGAACAGTTATTGGCTTGACAAAATGCACTTGTGTGTTGGAACTGAACCAGCTGCATAGGTCATCATTTTTACTTAAAAGAACAACTAATGGACAAACCACAGATATTCGTACTTGTGTGTTCCATGGCCATTTTCTTGAAATTGAACACAGTAAATCTGTCACCATTGTTGGTGATAAAATTCAAGTTTTCAAGCAAAAATCAGAATTTTGGAAAATTTGCATTTGTCAAAAAGACTTTTTTGATGAGATCAGTGGTAAAATTAATGGAATGTGATTTTTTGACATTGTGTGGCATGCCAATATTTGGAAATTCTGCATGAGTCAGTAAAAAATTATTTTCCAGATTGCCAGTGTGTATAAGAGCTGTCAGAATGCAAGATGAACCAATGGATTTTAATGTAAAAGTACACAGAATGTTCACTGATAAAATTTCAGATTATACATTGCAACTAGCCTTTAAAAACTACCACTTGTTGAGTTTTGGTCTAATATCAAAGAAGAAAATCCTCAGTATTAGAATGGCTACTAAACTCTATTTTCCAACTACAGGTCTGTGTGAAGTGAGAGTTTTCTTCATCTCTTTGAACCAAAGCAACATATTGAAATATATTGAATACAGAAGCAGATATGAAAAGTCAGCTCTTTCCGTTAAGGCAGACATTAAAGACATAGAATGTCTTTAAGAGTTGCAATGTAAAACAATGCAACTCTTGCCATGAGTTTTATTTTGTTTTAGAAAATATAATTTCTTCATTAAGAATGGTTTATTTGTGTAAACATGTAATGGGTTTATTGTTGTTTTGAATAAATTAATAAAATGTTTTTAAAACTGATTCTTGGTTGCAAGTGACAGAATTTCCACACAAACTAATTCAAGTAAAAGTATATTTATGGGCTCATCTGACTGGGAAGTGAACCACTTAGGGTTACTTAACATGTCTGAGTGATGGCCCGAATGAGATCTGTGATGCTTTATCCGTCTAAGGGTTCAGGTTTCATTTCCTCTGTATGTTGGATCCATTCTGCAGATGACATTTTCTCTGAAGCTGAAAGAGTTGTATCAGCATGATCCTCACGGTTTGCAATCCCGGAGGAAGACCACAAGGACTGTTCACAAAGTACCTTGGGAGCTCTCATTGCCCTGGCATAGATCGTGTGTTTATACCTAAAAAGGAGCCCTGAAGCCAAGAGTTTTGAGAACTGCTGAACTAAGTAATTTCTGAGCCTCCTTCAGTTTTAAAATAATAAATTATTCTTGTATTATTTGTTATCACCTGGTTGAATTATAGTAGGCTTCACATTTGGAAGAGTAGGATCTGAATCGTTCCAGTATGTTCACTTACCATATCTCATGAAATGCCCTACTCACAAGGAGCTGGAATAAGTACACAAGCATCCAGGACCACTTGGAAGTAGGCTGCAGAAGGAGACTGGGCAACGCAGAGTCCACGCTTCTTCTAATCTTATCATGTTCACATACAAGAAACAGCAAAACTGAAAGGTCTATCTTGTAATGGAATAATATAGCCAGTAGAATTACATTTTCTGTAGGAAATATTAATTCACCAATTGGTTTTATTATGTACACTTATATAATCTCTAAGTTATCTATTCCAAGATAAAATCCTAGCTAAAGGTGGGTAAATAGGCTCATCTTTTATGCCAAATTCAGCCAATTGGTGGAAGCTGCCAGGATTGCAAGACTTTAAGGCTCTTGAAGCCAGAAAGAAATGTGTGTTGATTGGAGATGTTTGCCATGGATACAGAAGGGAGGAATGATGTTTGTATGCCATTCTTAACTTAGCTTGTTTTTGTTTTCAGAATCTAATTGAAAAAAACCAGATGTCTTTTGTATAAAATGTATATATGAAACATCACTGGAAGAGGTGTATTTCACCAGTCACCCAGAGGCAACCACACAAACTATGCTTTAATCATTTAAGCAGAATCTATTGAACTTACTTTTTAAAACTCAAACCAGTCACAAATGTCTCATTCATTCATTCATTCATTCATTCCATAAGCACTTATTAGGAAGCTTGGTCATGCAGTATACCAGGTCCTAGGGAAACCAAGAATTATAAAATTTACTCCATGTCTCCAGATACCATACAATCTAAGCTCAAAAAAGCCTAAAACTTTCTGTTTTCTGTAAAAGGGATAGCTCTTGGTCTTAGGTAAGTTCAAGGGGATGTTGTATTTATTACTGCTAAGCAATGCAGCTAACCCAATAGATATAAGATTATGAATTAGTCTAAATCAAAGGCAGCATTTTAACATCCACAATAGCTTTCTATTCCAAGACTTTGCCTACTTTTGGCATGGGATCTGAAGGAAAATGTATGCACACATTCAATTACCATTATAGGTACAAATTATCCATTGCTACTTTTTCTTGTGAGGATATGACTTATGTTTACTTGATTGAAATGAAACCCATTATACTCTATAGCAGATGTGTAGCTGGATGGGTTAACACCAGCTCTTAAGCTCTGATAGCTTGTATTCTTCTGTTTGACACATCTCATGGCTGCACATTACAAACAGAAGGAATACCCATGGTAGTCGTCACGCCGCTTGTGCAATATGGGGTGGGTAATTTCTACACTGTAATTAATATTTTGGATCCTCCCTCAGTGACTTGGCAAATAAAAAATAGTAGCCCATATTTGACAGTTGCCATCCTGACTGACCAAGCTAATTACATTGGAAGAAACACTTGTTCCCCATAATCTGTCCTGATGTCCTAGATCACGAGGAATTCTTTCCCTCTCCGGTAATGGTTGTTACAGGGCATGTGTCATCTCACTTTTGCCATGATCTTAAAGAAACCCATTAATGAATAATGAACAAACACAATAAAATGCTTCCAGAATGTTCTCAGTTGAGCCAGCTGTGTTTGTCTATGTAGTACTGTTTGGCAATGCCAGGGACAAGAATATAAATAAGCAGCAGGAAAGATAACAATCCATTGCAATAACAAATTTCCTTGACTCTTGATTTGTATTTTCTGTTAGAGTTTCCCCAGTGGTCTTTGTGTTGGGGAGGCTGCCTGCCGACAGGAAAGATCATGGGCCTGTGGTCAGACAGACGTGGATTCAAGTTGTAGTTCCCCATTTGGTATCTGTGTGCTGTTAGGCAGGAGTTTAACCCGTGTCAGTCTAGTTTTTCATCGGCAAAATTGTGATCGTGATGCTTACCTCACGGTTATTATAAAGTTAAATGAAATACTATAATAGATACAATGTGAGCGGCACCACGCTGGTACTCTAAATAGACAGTTTCTCCTTCTTGGATCTGTATCACTTTATGGAACTTCCATGTTTTTGTTAGTTAACAACTCTTGATAGTTTTTTCTCCAATGCTTTTAATAACTAAAGGCTGCTTGGTTTTTTGTACAAGTGCAGGGTAAAACAATGAAGTAGAATGTGTAAGTGTTATACTCTAATATTTTTAACGTTCTATCCCTGACAATTATTTTGTCTCTCTCTACCCTTTTAAGTAGACAAAGAAAAAAACCATAGCTATTTATCTTCACCTTGGCTGCTCTGTGCGCAGTTGAGACTGAAAAGAACAATGACCTGTCATCCCTTTCACCCAGTTTAGGAGGCTCATCTGTCTCATGGCTACTGACACCAGCTGCTGCTTGCAAGTCAATGCTGAGCAGAGCTGCGATGGTATTCAAACCCCAGGGGACATGGAAATCACTCATCCTTCTCTCCCAGTTCTTTCGAGGAGCCATGACCATTTTTACCCTGGCCAATGCAGCATATTGGGATGAGCCATGGGGTGTTTCTCCAGCGCTGTCAGATTGTGCAGTGCACGTACCACTAACTGTCAGCTCTGGCTAGTGCGCATCTCTTGGAAGGGCCCAAAGGGCTATTTTAGGCAAAGACACTGAAGGTGTCTGTGAAGAATGGACATGGAGAGTCCTAGCTGCTCCTTAGTCTAAGCAACCCTCTGGGCTCCCCACATAGGCAGTGATCCAAAGTATCTCAGTCCTCAAAGGACTGATTGTAGCCAGGTGTGGCCGAGGCTACTCTGGAGGCCAGGGTTAGGGAAGTGATTTCTAAATGGGAACTTCAGGGTAGCCCAAATGTATCCAATGGCAATTCTCAGTCTCCCTCAGTGGGTATGATGGTGGGCGAGAGCGAGAAAATTTTTCTGGGACTCCTGACAAAGTGGAAAACAACATAAAACCACTTAAGTTGTCCAACCAGTTGCACATGTGTCAGGAAAAGAATTCTTAAGTTGTCCAATTAATTGTTCCTATTTTGGTGAAAAGAATTTTGGGGGAGAAATTATCCTCAAGAGGCCTTTATTTCTGAATCTGCCCCCCTCCAGTGAATTGGAAAGTTGGGTATCTATAGCTACTCACTATTTTAATAAGTTTAGTTTTGTTTTTGTTTTTTTTTTAAACAAAATTTTTTTTAAATGCCATCAATGAAAGGCTCTTGTTTTTTTTTTTAAGATTTTTATTGGGGAATTGGGGCGATGGGAACAGTGCTGGGGGATTGGGGAAGGGGAACAGACAAGTTGCTGTCGTTTTGTTCTTCAATCTATTTGTGGAGGACGTTGCTTCACTTGCCCAAGTTGGCACCATCATTGCGCTCTTCCCTGGAGAGGCAGATCAGTCGCCGGCTTCTGGACGGCCGCTCACTGCGGCTGCTGGCTACACACGCTGGCTGCTGGCTACACACGGTAGCCCATGGCAACCCACTGCCACAGGGACTGCAGCCTACGCCGTCACCAGCAACTCACAGCAGCCCAGCTCCAGGTTGAGCTGTTGTTCAGCATCTTAGCTGTGGAGGGCAGTGTTCACTGGCCCTCATCTGTGGGATCCGAACCGGGGCCCTCTGGCATCCCAAGCGAGTTCTTAACCATCGAGCCACTCAGCCGGCCCCTAGTTTTGTTTTTTAAGTGCTGCATTGGGCTTTTAGAAAATGTGCATTATGACCACTGTGCTCTAGGCCAACCGCCCTAGGCAGTGCAGACTTTAAAGCCAGAAAGATAGTGGTTTAAGCAGTGATTAGGTTACTCTTTTGTTATGTAACCTTGGAAAGTCACTCAACCTCTCAGAAATTCTATTTTTCAGAGATTCTATTTCTTCATCTATAAAATGGGACAACAATATTCGAATGACTTATATTCTGTATCCTGGATCCATTCCTTTGGGGATCTACCTCCTCCACCACTTTTCATAAGATTCGGGAAGACTTAACCCCACAGCAGGTGGGAAAATGACCTCATCTTGCCCGGAGGCTTTATCTTGCTGACCATACTTCAGGAATAGACGTATGATCCAGGCCCGGCCAATGATGGACTACCAAGGGACTTTTCTGCCAAATCCACTGGAAAAATGCCCTCTCTTCCTCTGGAATTGCAAGTAAAGTGACCTATTTATCTGCATTTGCCCGGGACTTGCTCAGGGTTAGCACTAGAAGTCCCATATCCCAGGAAACCTCTCAGTCCTACACACACCAGGATGGTTGGTCAACCAAACTGCAAGCTGTGAGGGTGATTCAAACCTGGAGTTGCTACAACCTGGGGCATCATGGCGAAAAGCGGTCTCTACAATCAACCCAACACACAGAGGAAAACAGTTGCACTATGGAGAGAGACAGTGATCAAAGATCACATTTGGGCCCCCATGTCCAACTTGCCATAACTCAAAACTGTTAAGTAATTTTGACTGGTTTACTTCCCAGTGAAATAGACTCTTGCCTGAAATTGTTCATATGGGCACTCTGTCGCTTACAATCAAGAATCCTTGTTATCATAGTAACGGATCATCGTCAAGATTTAACCTGAGTTATGTAAAGCACCTAGGGGAGGGAGGGAAGGAGGGAGAGAGAGAAAGAGAGCAAGAGAGAGCAAGAGAGAGAGCGCCAGCCTCCGGGATCATCACCACAGCTCTGTTCATGGCCAAAGGGGCCCTGGATTACCACCCCTCCCTATATCCATGCCCTTTACCATGTAACTCTGGTGACCACCCCTACCCCTGACTTGACGTTTCCCAGCTTGTCATTTCTTTTAACCAGTGAATGTAGAAAAGACATGAGACTGAACTGCTCCGGCTCCCTCTCTTTCATCATCATGAGAAGGACATGCCTGAGCTCTTCTGTTGGAGGATGAGACCCACGGAGCAGAGCCAATCAGCCAATAGTCTGCTAAACCCCACCAACTCATGAGATAAGCAAATCTGTCTCAGTTTGGGGATGATTTATGTATAATAGCACCACTATGGCCGTAAATAACTGACAAAAGGGCTAACATTTATGGACTGCTTACTATGTTCCAGGAGCTTTTCATGGATTATATAATTTAACTTTCACAACTCCCTGAGATATTATTAATCTATTTTATAGAAAAGAAAACTGAGGCACAATGAAGTTAAAAAACTTGCTTGGAGCCAGGACTCAAATACAGGAAGTCTGACTCCAGAGCACTTTCAACCATCATGCCATAATCTTGGTCTCTACTATTTTGCTCATCATATGCCCTACAAATCAATATTTGTGACTGCATGCCATGGTTCACTAGTGGGTCAGGAAATTAATCGATTGGGTCATAACCAGCACTATAAAAAACAGAACAGAAAATATTAGAGTATTATTTCATGAAACACACATTTGTTTTAAATGTATTCACATTTATGTTTTTAAGTCCTGAGCCTTGTAAAATGTATTTCTCACTGTGAATCAGTCAGAAAGCTTGAAAGCCACTGCAATAAATGTTATCGGTTCTGATTATTATTTCTAAATGCTATTAATTGGCTAAATATTATTTACACCAAGTTTGGTTTTATTCTATTCCCCACCCACCCACCCACCACTGGTTCTTACTCCAGTAACTAAAGAGCAGTTTCCTGGCCTCACTAGAACAAAAGTGGCAGTGTTCTCAGAGCCACTTTAAGAGCTGTCATATTTCAGACATGTCACCGTCTGAGCTTGCTTTGTCTCCTCTAAGGAGACAGGAAATCCTGTCACTGTGTGAGCCCAGGAGATTCCTTTGTACTGAATTAATATTCTCCAACAGGCCCAGTCAAATCCACAGCTATAAATTAAGCAGGGTAACTCCACCCCCAAAAGACTGGGTATTGGCTGGGGATATGGACTTTTAAATTAAACTGAAGTTTTTAGGTCCCTGTTTTACCTCTTGAGGTCTCTGGTGGCTTAAATGTGTTAATCAGTCTGGGAGCTCTGTAACTAAAATTTATATCAAGTCATCCACACTATGATAAGCCATTAAAATCAATGTTGCAATTGATAGGTAGTGAAGAGCCATTAGGGGCACATAATTTTGTCCATTTTCTCTCTGTTAAATACTGCCAACCAAGCAGAGAAGTGAAAGAAAGGTAAAAAATTACAACATAAATAATTCTTCCTCACAATCTTGGTGTCTGCTATTCCCTGGACCCAAAGGGCTGAAGACTTTCTGTCTTTATGAATGCTGGTTCCTCTCATGCAGATGGGCCTTTTGACAACTAGATTTTGAAGTTCCACTTAGACCAGCACAATGAGGATATGATAAAAAATGTAGACTACTGTCAGGGTGATGCCTGCATATGGCATCTTCATGTGGAAAATAATCAGGGTGTAAATGAAAGGAAATTGACTTTGTTTCCTTATGGAAAGGTGTTTGACATTTACACTGACAGTTACACAATGAAGTGCTGGTATTTGGGTGATGATCAGAGAGGTAGCCTGCACTGTGAGATTTAATTACCTACAAGAATTATTTTCCCTGCTTCCCTCTGTGTGGTCATGGCATTGTCTTCCATTCAGGCATACACCCTCTCTAGGTTTCTCAGCTCTTACAAGGGGATGCTGAAAGGACCCTTCCTCCACTCAGTGTCCCCTGAGCTGTTCAGCTCTGAGTTCACCCAGAAATAGAATAGCTGCTTTCTAGGCCGGCAATGAACATCGCATTCAGTATTCTCTGTCTGCTTTTTACTATGCAGAACCGCATCTTATGCAGGGGTTAAAAAAAATTGTGTAAAGCCAAAATCCTCTTGAAAAAAAATCCCTTAAGTTAGTCATAAGGGACAGTGTTATTCTACTCATCATTAAGGCCAACAGTCAGTTTTGCTTCCAGCCCAGGAACAGATGGCTGATTCTGTGGCTGACACCAGATGAAGCAGTTGGCTTACACTGGGGAGCCATGTTATTGGAGAAATACATTATTTTATGCGCCAAAATCTCACCTCAGGACGAGAAGATTCTCACTCTGTGAGGAGCATGAGAGATGTGAAACCAATTGAAGGACACAATTCGTGTCTCTCACTTCAGGCTCATCTCGAAGTACACGTCCATTTAGTGAACTGCTTGTCTTTTTTTTTTTTTTTACTGTGCTGTAGCCGTGAGACTTCACTAACACAAAAATTTTTGCAGCCTTCTCAGAGGGAATTAGAAGACTCAAAATGGCACTAGACAAGCCATAACCAGTTACAACACTGTCACTGCTACAGCACAACCTCATCTGACAGTTTCTAGAAGGGTCTCCAGTTAGCAAACTATTCACTTTATCATCCCTTTGTGCTATATTGCAATTTGGATAAATGTGTCATCTGCTCTAACTGTGCTCTCTTATACACTAAAGAAACACATTTCTCATCTTCATTCATCCCAGGCTTCGTTTCAAGTCATATCCAGTGGTGTACTGGTGAATTAACTCTTGGAGGGAGACGTATTTGTAGTGTTTGATGATTTCCATAGTATAAATACTCCCACTAAGGCTGGTTTTAAGCTAACAACCTGAAGTCACTGAACATGAACTTGGAGAGATTAACATAATCCATTTTCTCTAGCTGGCTCCAGCAGCCACTGGCTCCTCTTTCATCTGGTCTTGCAGTAAATTCTACCTCCCTCTACACAGCATTCTGTGACCTACTCGGCTCGGTGTTCAATTGCCAAGACAGCATATAATATCATTCTAGATACTGGACACAATTTCACAGCACACCTGTGAGCTTTTCAGCTCACAGGTGTGTATGATACACTGGCAGAGAGTCGTGGCTGTGTGTAGTCGCCAGACACTACAACCATTTGCTCCTCCAGGTAATCTAAAATCTACCTTGGATCAAGGCGGAACAGCAGACCCCTGGTTTCCTGCTGTTGCTAACAGTCCTTCTCCATGAGGCCGTCTGTGTATGTCATAGGCAGGCTCTCAGAAACATCCTTGTGAAACATGACTGCATGGTACAGATGTTGTTTTAGTGGCTGCTGCTGGCACCTGGTAGTATCCTCCTAATGGAGGTCCCGTGGGAAATGTTCACTAGTTTTTAATACCAGCAATTGTTGTACTTATTCTGAACAATTTGCTTTTAAATGTTATAGATCCTGATTTTTTAAATTGATCATCTCCCTTTTTTTATTTGCATCCAAAAACTGTGGTCTCAAATTTTCACTCTACTCATAATAAATGTCAGTTCATTATGACATCCTTTTTCTTAACTTCATTTTTGCATTCTCTTTCATGCATGCATTCAATTCATTCAACAAATATTTGAGTATCTACCGGGGGTGCCAAAAAATGTATACACATGACTTGTATTCATCTTTTATTATCAGTATATATTGAGTATTACAATTTTAATACAGTTTTTTTCTTTCTTAAAATGTGTATACATTTTTTTGGCACCCTCTGTATATGTCAAATATTGTGCTAGAGGCTTGAGATGCTCTTAGGAAAAAAAGATTCCTTTTGCCCTGATACTTTTGTACTAGTAGAGCCAGACATTAAATAAATCATCATGCAAATAAATATATAATTCTAAAAGGTGCTAAGTGCTCTGAATTAAAAAACGCAGTGTGATGACTTAGATAAGGTTGTCACTTTGTGGCACTACCCTTGTATTTTTTTCCCTTATCTCAATTTTAATTATTCCATCATATATTTTACATACTGTTAAGAATAAATAGCTTTATGGACCAGCCAGGTGGCGCATTGGTTAAGAGTTGGCTTGGGATGCCAGCTCTGAGCAGTAGGGCCCCAGTTGGGATCCCACATGCGGGCCAGTGGCGCTGTGCCCTCTACAGCTAAGAGGTGAAAAACAGCTTGACCTGGAGCTGGGCTGCTGTGAGTCGCCAGTGACAGTATAGGCTGCAGTAGAGCTGTAGGGGGCTGCCGTGAGCTACTGTGAGTGACTGGCAGCCAGCATAAGTAGCTGGGTGTGAGCTGCTGTGAGCCTCTGTGAGTGGCTGTTCAATGGCCGGCGAGAAACTGCCTCACCCAGGAAGAGCACAATGATAATACCAACATGAGCCAGTGAAACGACGTCCTCCACAACTAGACTGAAGAACAAAAGAACAGCAACTTGTCTATTCCCGTTCCCCAATTCCCCAATGTTGTTTCCCTCCCCCAATTCCCCAATAAAATCTTAAAAAAAAAAAAAGAATAGCTTTAGGGTTTTTTCCCTAATAAATGAATGAATGAATGACTAGATAACCAATGATAAGTTTTTTCACACATCCTATAACAGCAATTGCCATTTAAGTACAAAGCATGCTCTTAGAAACTCAACAAGCAGTAAATGAATTATAATAAAAATAAAGTATAATAATAACCATGTACCAGACATTGTTTTAAATACATCATGTATCTTAGTAGTTGGTGTACTGTGTGGCCCCAGCTCCTCCTAGGACTGTTACCATTGACGGCTTTTAGGGGTCAGGTCTCACTAGGAATTTCCCTGATTGGAGAATTTCGCCTTGCTCAATGTCAAGCCCATTTTCTGGGACAACATAAAACATATTTATGATGATTGTTTAAAATTCAGATTTCTAAACCTCGACACCAGAAAGTCTAAGTCATATATTCTGTTGTGTGGTCCAAGAACCAGCATTCCTAATCAGTCCCCATGCTCGACTGTGGCCCCAACGGGCAGGAGCCCACAGCTGGAGAAACAAGGCCCATAGCAAGAATAACCTTGCCCCATATCATACCTACAGAAATTTACTCATTTCTTTTGCCTTCTTCTTTGGGAAGTTTCAAAGCAGCTAATTCCCATTTATTAAAAATCATCCTATTAAGTCTTTCTCCTATGTCTTTCTTGGGAAATAAACCTTGCTTTCAAGTTTGACCAATGGCAGTTAACAGCAATGTACTCTATTCGTTGCTCTGTTAGTATCTCTCCAGGCTCATTTTGCCAGAGGCCTGCATTCTAAATATTTGGTAGTATTCTGTTCTCTAGGAGAGAACATAAAGATGACAACTCTTTCTGCACTGGTGCTCCTGAAACTGGCTGAATTAGGGTGACCAACCAATCTTGTTTGCCTGGAACTGAGAGGTTGCCTGAAATGTGAGACTTCCAGCACTAAAACTCAGAAAATCCCAGGCAAACTGAGATGGTTGGTAACCTTTTGTTGGCAGCATGAATAATTTAAGGAGCAAACAAACAAGTTCAAGTTTGTTTGGGACTGGAGGAGTTCCTTGAGCATTAGGCTTTCAGTGCTAAAACCAGGATAATCCTTGGTCACTATGGTAGGCTGAAAAAGGCACCCCCTGCCCCAAATATCTGCGTTGGAATCCCTGGAATCTAAAAATGTCACCTTATTTGGAAAAAGGATGTTTTCCATGTGATTGAATTAAATCTAGAGATGAGTATGTTGTCCTAGATCTTTGAGGTGGGTCCTAGCAAGTGTTCTTATAAGAGTGAGGCAGGGAGACAACACATACAGAGGAGGCAATGTGACCTCAGTGGCAGAGATCAGACTGAAGCAGCTGCAACTCAAGGAAGACCAGTGGCTGCCAGAAGCTGGAAGAGGAGAGGAACAGGTTCCTCCCTAAAGGAGCATGACCCTGCTGAAACCTTGATTTCATTCCAGTCATATTGATTTTGGCCTCTAGAACTATAAGAGAATGAATTTCCATAATTTTAAGCTGCCAAATTTGTGGTAATTTGTTACCGTAGCCATTTGTAAACTAATGCAGTCTCCCTATCAAAGTTCTCTCACTCCCTAGATGTCAGTTGAGGCCTTTGTTCTAACTCTGGCCAACTGAAACAAAACAACTTGTTAAATAAACAGGTAAGTAAAATGGAAAGATATGGTGTGATTTTGAAGCAAACGCTGAAGAATCGGTCTTGGGGAAAGAACGAGAGCAGAAACTGATGGGTGCTCTGTGAGAGGTGGCCAACAGGAAAATCAAATCAGCTGCTGTCAGTCTTTGGTTCTTTTTGGAATCAAATTCCACAATAAAACAGAGTATCTGATTACCCTAGCTGGGGTAAAGGGAGGTGAGACACTCTGATGGACCTTTCCTCCATGACTGTGAAGGAAAAGTTTTCTTGGAGCCAAAAATCAGCAACTGTAACTGGAAGACTAGGCAGGAAGAAACAGCAGCCATCCACCATACTTGGTTCTCAAGTGTATTTCCCATAACCAGTAACACCAGCGCTACCTGGGAACTTGTTAGAATTGTATATTCTTGGGCCCCATCCCAGATCTACAAAATTAGAAACTCTAAGGATGTGGCTTAGAAACCTGTGTGTTGTTAACAAGCCCTCCCAGGTGATTCTGATGCAAGCTCAAGTTTTAGAACCATTGATTGAATGAAAGCCTTGCTTGCCTTGATCTAAATACTACTGTGTTAACAATCCTTCCCCTCTTTCTGTTGTTCTGCCATCCTAGTTTAAGGTAAGCTTCTGATAGATGTTAAAATCTCCCATGGATTTGTCAAAAGGAAAGCAGCCCTGCCAACAACTTCTTTCAAACTTGTAAGCCTCATTTCCAACTTCTGACCTCCAGAATTATAAGATAAAGTTCTGTTGTTTTAAGTCACTAAGTTTGTAGTTATTAGTTACAACAACAGTGTTTATAATCCTGTCAGGTTTTCTTTCTGTGTTTTTGAGGATATGTTCTTCAATGCATACAAGTTTCTGATGCTTTATCTAATTAGTGAAGTGTTTCATTTATTATTATGAATTATCTCTATCCTAATTAATGTATTTACACTAAATTATTTCTATAGCATTAATATTGCTGTACTAGGTTTTTTGTTTGTTTGGCTGGTTTTTGTTTTTGTTTTTGTTTTGAAGTTTTACCTGATGTGATAGGTAGAATAATGGCCCCTCCGAACATGTTTATGTTCTAATCTCTGAAACCTGTAAACATTTCACCTTATATGGCAGAAAGGATATTACAGAAGTGATTAAGTTAAGGATCTTGAGATGGGAAAATTATGCTGGATTATCCCAGTGGGCCCAATGTAATCACAGAGGTCCTTATAGCGAGGAAGAAAAGAGAGCCAGAGTCAGAGAAAAAGTCATGATGACCATGGTAGAGGTTGGAGTGATGCAAATGCTGGGGGGGGGGGCACAAACTAAGGAATGTGGGTAGACTCTAAAAACTGGAAAAGGTAAGAAATGGATTCTCCCATAGAGCCTCCAAAAGGAATGTAGCCCTGTCAACAACTTCTTTCAACTTTGTAAGACTCATTTCCAACTTCTTACCTCCAGAATTATAAGATAAAGTTCTCATGTTTTAAGTCACTAAGTTTGTGATAACTAGTTACAACAACAATAGAAGACAAATACTTGGTATATATTTTTCTATCCCTTTATTTTCAATCCATCTATTGTTCTGTTTAGGTATGCTCTAACAAAGAACATACAGGTGCTTTGTATATCTTTCTTTGATCTGATATTCTCTATATTTTAATAGGTAGGTTTAAATTATCTTTATTTTGATTGTTATATTTGCATTAATTTTTGCAACTGTATTTTGTGATTTCTATTTACCATGGGTTTTCTTGTTCTTCTTTTTTCCTTTACCGCCTTCTTTTTAAAATATATTTTACTTAAAAAGAACCTTATCAAATGCAATTCAATGCAACATATATTCTGGAAATTGCATACAGCTTAAATGCACAATTTAAGAGATAGTTATGAAGCAACCATCTTGGTAACCAATACATAGGTCAAGATTGTCAGCAACTCAGAGGTCCGCTGTCTATCCATTCCCAGTCACAACTTCTCTTTCCCACCTCAGGTTAGTGATAACATATGTCTTTATTCTGTTTTTTTCATCCTATGCTAATTTGGAAGCTAAAGAAAATATTTCCATTTTTAGGGTTACTCATAATTTTCAACATATAAATCAAGCTATAAAATTTCTAAGCAAAGCATAAGGTTATCTACCCTCTCCATCTTCCTACTGCATAACCATAACAAAATAATACCCCAATTTTCTCTTGTTATTTTTTACCCAAAATACACAAAACATAAACTTTTAAAAATGTCAATAATTCACTGACTATACCAGCACATTTTCACAATTTCTTCATTTACCATGGTTTTGTGCCCACTTTATGCCTGTAGGTTTAGTGTCCTTCTCCTTGAAGCCCACCCTTTAGTAGGTCTCTCAGTGGTGGGCTAGGGGTAGTAAATTCTTGCTATCATTGAACATCTTAAATTGGCTCATTCTTGCTTAAAAGTTATTTTAGCTGAGTATAGAATTCTAGAGGGACAGTTATTTCCCTTAGCTCTATGAAGTACTTTCTCCATTGACTTTTTTTTTTTAAGATTTTATTGAGGAATTGGGGGAGGGGAACATACAGGTAGACAAATTGCTGTTTTGTTCTTCAGTCTAGCTGTGGAGGATGTCACCTCACTGGCCCATGTTGGCACGATCACTGCACTCTTCCCGAGCGAGGCAATCAGTCGCTGACCATTGGTCAGCCGCTCATGGCAGCTCATGGCAGCTCATGGCCACTCACACTGGCTGCCAGCCACTCACGTAGCTCATGGCAGCACACTGCAGCCCCACTGTAGCCTACGCCATCGCCGGCGACTCACAGCAGCCCAGCTCCAGGTAGAAATGTTGTTCACCATCTTAGCTGTAGAGGGTGAAGCGTCACTGGTCCATGTGGGATCTGAACCGCAGCCCTGCTCCTCAGAGCTTGCATCCCAAGCCAACTCTTAATGTTCCCTTTCCTCCTGTGTTTTGGAATTTTGGTCTTTAAGGCATATCTTAAGTGGGAAATTTTGTTTGTCTGATGTTTCTTCTCTCTCTCTCTCTCTCTCTCTCTCTCTCTCTCTCTCTCTCCCCTCCCCCTTTCTCTCCTACTCCCTTTTGCACTTGTCTCTATGTAGCAACCTGACTTCTTCTTCCCCAGGCCATGCTTATATTGTCACCTCATGCTTGTCCCTTAAAGATAGCAGAAGGGTATCATGCATTCAATCTCCAACATTGCTCAGGCCCTGGCTCTAAGACTGAGTCTGCTACCTCCCACCTCCTGGGTTCTCATTTTCATATAGCTAAAAACTGAGGCCACTTGTCCTTTTCCCTATGAAGCCTTCTAGACCTGAAGGACTGGCTTAGATGCCTTTTATCTGTGCTCCTTAGTGTACTCTTTTGTTATTTACCATGTCATTCTGAAAATAACTATTCTTGTGACCACCTCTCCTACTAGATGGTAAATTTCTTGAGGATGGAGACTGTGGCTTATTCATAAGCTCCCTGGATATCTTGCACAAATGAACCAATCAAAATATGCTTGATGGAATGAACAATATACAAATATATATGATCCTTACACAGTTTTGTCAATATGCATTATGAGCGACATACTCAGCAATGGCTCAGAATATGGGTTGATACTTACAAAATATCAACCTTCCCAACTTTCTTATCATTTTGCAGTGTTACTCATGTCAGATTTAGAATATACAGTTGTTATATAGTTTTACAGCATGCTACAAAGCTTTCTCATTGTTTCATGAGATTTCTAGACTAAGTGGGGCCAGGATATGGCAGTTAATTAACTGTTGCCAATGGAATAAAGTCTGAGTAGAAGCTTAGTTTTCTGAAAGTAGCAGATTAATAATGGAGAGCAGCTCATTCGCTCTCCTGGGACATTTTGAGTAAGACTGAACTCCAATATTTCCTTGAATTTTATTTAGATAGCAGAGAAAACACTCTATTATCTAGCCAGATTTGCCATAACTGGCAGAAGTTGTAGGATTTTTAAATGTCTCTGGTAAAGTTCCCAAAAATACAAGTGCCTAAATCTTCCCAGAATTCATGCATGTGAATGAAATTGTAGCCAAATTTGAAAATGTCAGACATGAGCCTTTTACACCAAAGGGATTCTAAGTTTGAAATATCATCACTCTTCTATCTTTCCTTTAAACTGAGCCCCTATTAACTTTTCTACCTTTATGGTAAACATTAGTAGTTAACAGAATTAAAGATAAGGGCTGTTTTGTTGCTTATTTATTTATATACTGTACTTTTTAGTTAAGAATTTGACATTTAACAATGAAGAGTGCTTTGCTGGAAATTTAGAAAATAGAGGAAAAGATTAAAAAAACTACAAGGCAAGTCTTTCACAAATACAGAATGTGGGCCCTTCAACAGAACAACTCACTTTGTCTCTTCAAAAAGTCATGGTAATTTTTTTTAAATGGTGGATGAAACTGGCCTAGAATAAAAAGACATAACCCAATACAAAGTATGAAACTTGATTTGGTATTTGTGAAATATAGCCATAAAAAGCATTTGGGGGAGAGGTAGCTCCAAGGTGGTGGAGTAAACACTGTGCCTGCTTCCTTTCATGAACAATTTAAAATTACAGCTAAATTATAGAACAACCAACTCAGAGAACCATCTGAAGTCTGGCTAAACAGCAGTTTTATAACTAATGATATACGTAAAGAAGAAGCCATGTGAAGAGTGGTCAGAGGGGTGGAGACTCAGAATTGGCTAACCCCAAATATCCTTGTGGCAGTTGAAAATTGGGAGGGATATAGGCCGTGGAAGCTCCCCCTGGAGGAGCAAGAGACCCCAGCCCCACACCAGCCTCCCCAGCCCAGAATACTGGTGCTGGAAAGAGGAGCCCACAACAACTGGCTGTGAAAAACAGTGGGGATTCCAACCATCCTGATGGGACAGAAGGCAGTGGGGAAAATCAGACTACTTCTTAAAGAGCCCAAACACAGACTCTCTCACTCCAAGGTACTCACCTTTGGCTCCAGCAGAGGGACAGTAACTCGGGGGGTATTGGAGACATATGGGGGGAGGGTAGACTGAGTTGTATTGCTTCAGGTTGAGTGCTGGAGGACAGTCACCATTTCCCTATAAGGAGATCCTCTACTCATTCAGCCAGCAGGCAGGCACCATCTTTCCTGTGTTCAGCCCTCCCCCTGTGCTTACGGCCAAATCTGAACCTGATTGGTTTAGTAAGCTCCACCCTTCTGAGTCACTGGAAATCCATCCTAACCAACTCCACCAACACTGGAGGCACTTTCTCCAAAAGCAGCCAGCCCCACCCTTCTTGCACTCTTTCCTAGAAAGCTATCAGAGTCTGACAGACCCCAGGCAGGCAGCAACAGGCCTTGGTGTGCTCTGAGACTTCTGCTGAGTAGCTTCAGGCTCGCACTGGCACAAAACCAGAGTCTACATTGACCTGGTGACCACAACTCTTCCAACTCTTCTGACTCCCTGAGACCTTGCCTTACCCAACTTGCATACCCCACAAGGCTTTATCAGTGACTGAACCTTAAGGGAGCTGGCAGGTGGCAGCAGGCCTTGGGGTATTCTGGCATTTTACAGAGCTATGCCAGGCCTGGTCCTGGTGGCAGACATTCTCGGTTCATAGCATGGCCTCTCCCACATACCTCCAGGGTTAGCACAGGCAGCAAACAACCTTGTGTTGCTTTGTAGCTCTTACCAGGTAGTTCCCAGATAGTCGCAGGCAGTGGGTGACCTGGGCCTGCACCAGAGCCCCTCAAAAAAGGCCCCAGAACCAGCATACTTGGGGGATGGCTTCAGACCACAGCACAGCACCACCCAATGAGCCCCACAAGTGACACACCCAAAGGGTGGTCTCAACAGGTAACAGAGCCCACTGGGGAGAATCCCACTCAGTGGGGTAAAACCCCTGCACAGCAGCCTATAGGCTGTGGATGTGGCCAGTCCCCACAGCCAATCAGCCTGAGGGTCATCCCATTCAGATACGTGCCAATAACAACTAAGGCTCAATCATAACAAGAGGGCACACACAGCCCACCCAAGGGACACTCCTGGAGCACACAGTGCAGGTGATCAGGGAGTCTGTGCCACTGGGCCCCACAGGACACTTACTACATAAGGCCACCTGGCCAAGACTGGGGGACATAGCAGATCTACCTAATACATAGAAACAAACACAGAGAGGCAGCCAAAGTGAGGAAACAAAGAAATACATCCCAATGAAAGAACTGGAGAAAATTACAGAAAAAGAATTAAATAAAATGGAGGCAAACAACCTACCAGATACAGGATGCTCAAGGAACTTAGGGAGAACTTCAACAAAGACATAGCAAACATAAAGAAGGACATAGAAATCATAAAAAAGAACCAGTCAGGGTTGATGAATACAATAACTGAAATGAAGAATGCACTAGAAGAAATCACCAGCAGACTAGATGAAGCAGAGGATAAAATCAATTATTTGGAAGACAGGTAGCAGAAAACACCCAACCAGAACAGGAAAACAAATAAAGAGTCCTCCCCCTCCCAATGAGGATAGCTTAGTGGACCTCCAGGACAACATTAAATGTAATAACATTTGCATCATAGGAGAACCAATAGGAGAAGAGAGAAGCAAGAGATTGAGAACCTATTTGAAAAAATAATGACTGAAAACTTTCCTAACCTGGAAAAGGAAATAGACATATAAGCCCAGGAAGTGCAAAGAGCCCACTAAAAGATGAACACATCAGGCCCACACCACAACACATTATAATTAGAATGGCAAAGGTTAAACACAAAGAGGGAATCCAAAAAGCAGCAAGAGAAAGACAACTAGTAACTTATAAGGGAGTTCTCGTAAGACTGTCAGCTCATTTCTCAACAGAAACTTTGCAGGCCAGAGGGATTAGCACAAAATTTTCAATGTGATGAAAAGAAAGGACCTACAATCAAGATAACTTTACCCAGCAAAGCTATTGTTTAGAATATAAGGACAGATAAAGAACTTCCCAGACAAGAAAAAGCTAAAGGGCTTCATTACCACCAAACCAGTATTACAAGGAATGTTAGAGGGACTTCTTTAAGATGGAAAAAAAAATCGAAATTATAAATAATAAAATGGCAATGGCTATATATCTATCAACAATTACTTTCCATGTAAATGGATTAAACGCTCCGATCAAAAGACATATGATGGCTGAATGGATAAGAAAACAAGACCCTTACATATGCTGCCTATAAGAGATTCACTTCAGATTGAAACACACACACACACAAATGGAGTGTAAAGAGATGAAAGAAGATATTTCATGAAAATGGAAACAAACATGCAAAAAAAGCTGGGGTAGAAACACTTATGCCAGACAAAATAGACTTTGAAACAAAGGCTAAAAGAAGAGACAATGAAGGACCCAGTAATCCCACTTCAGGATATTGATCTGAAGAAACCCAAATACTACTTCAAGGGAGGTGTGCATCCTTATGTTCATTGCAGCATTGTTTACAATGGTCAAGATGTGGAGGCAGCTTTGGTGTCTGTTGATAGATGAATGGATATAGAAGAGGTGGTACATATATACAATGGAATATTGCTTGGCCATGGAAGGGAATGAATCCTTGCCGTCGATGGCGGCATGGATGGACCTGGAGAGTGTTATGCTGAGTGGAGTATATCAGACAGAGAAAGACAGATGCAATGTGATTTTGCTTACATGTGGAATCTAAAGAACAAAATAAACAAACCAAACAGAAACAAACTCATAGATACAGAGAACATTTTGATGGTTGCCAGATGGGATGGGGTTGGAGATGAGTGAAAAAAGAGAAGAAGTTAAGAAGTATAAATTGATTATTACACAGTAGTCATGGGATATAGAGTGTAGCATAAGGAATATAGTCAATAATATTGTAATAACTATGTATGGTGTCATATTAGTACTAGATTTGTTGGGGTGATAGATGGGAGAGTTGGGAGCAGGGTGTAATAGATGAAGACAGTAAGAATTACAAGTTGGTAGTTATAAAATAGTCATGGGGATGTAAAGTGAAGCATAAGGAATATAGTCAATAATATGGTAATAACTATGTATAGTGACAAGTGAGTACTAGACTAGTCAGGGGGATCATTTTTGAAATTACACAAATGTGTAATGACTATGCTATATACCTGAAATTAATATAAAATAATATTGAATGTCCACTGTAATTGATAAATTTAAAAAGTGGGGGGGGGGTAAGGGAAGGCAAATAAGAGGTCCAAATTTCCAGATATAAAACAAATAATTCATGGAGATGTAATGTACAGCATGGGGAATATAGTCAATAATATTGTGATAGCGTGGTACAGTGTCAGATGGTTGCTGGACTTATCATGGTGATCACTTCTTTAGGTATATAAATGTTTAACAATGACGTACGGTGTACACCTGAAACTAATACAATGTTGTATGTTAGCGATATTTTAACAAAATTTTTTTTAAAAATGCATTTGGGGGATAATTCAGGAAGTTTTAACATAAATTAAGTATGAAATGATACTAGGAAATTATTGATAGTTATCTTAGGTTTGATAATGTCAATGTGTTTGGTAAGAGAATGTCTTGTTCTTAGGAGAGGCAAGCTGGAGTTTCGCGAGTGAAGCACGTGCTGCCTATAATTTATTTTGAAACAGTCCAGCTAGAAAGAGCAGTGAAAGGAGGAAAGGAGGGAAATAAAGAAAAGAATGTTAAAAATCAAATCTGTCTGATGGGTAATTAAGTGTTCATTGTGTTATTTTTCTCAACTTTTGTACATGTTTGAAAATTAATAATAAATTTTGGGGAAAAAAGAACAGGCACTTTGGAGTTAAGCCTGCTTCCCAGCTCTGCCACTTATTAGCTTGATAAGTTATTTGAGTTCTCTGAACCTTAGTTTTCTCATCTATAACATTTCTTATCTAATAGAATTATTATAAAAATACATGAGATGGCACATATACAGCATATGTGTACTTTACACATGTACTTCTCTTACTTATTATTGTCATTGTAATCATCACAAAGGTAATTATTACCATTACCTATTACTAGGTCATTAATACCTCTTATTATAGGTATTATTACCTATTATTATCAGTTTTTAAGGTGAAATTTTGGCTTTTCATAACGCTTTCATAAATTACTTCTTTAAAATTCACACTGAGTCTACAACATAAGCAAAAATGGGAAAATATTGATCACATTATTTACTATTTAATATTACCTAAAATGTTCTACTTATTACAATTATTATATTAGAATTATTGGAAATAAATATGTGCTAGAATGAAATTTAAACTATTACAGTGTTACTTTTCAAAAATAAACACTCAATCTTTTAAATAAAGCTGTGGGAAACACTCTGAAAATATTATATATATTTTAAACAAAAATATTTTAAGTAATTTAATATTTTTGTGTTAATCCCTCTAAACCAGTCACTTAATTTAAGAGAGACAATTATTGCACTTTCTTTTCTTTAAAATAATATGAATTTGATAGTGACTATGCTTATTATGGGATAAAAAATTCCATTGTATCCTGTTTACAAGACTTGGACACCAGATGTAGGATATACTTATAAATCAGGATAACATTAATACACTAGAAGGTCCTTTTGATTTTCAGCATCCTTCTAAGAGATGCAAAATGTTACTATCATTAAAAGCTAGGGTGGAGAAAAAAGCCGATTGTTGGCTTTGGTCTTATTAAGGCCACTGGTCATAATAATAATAACAAATAATAACAACAATAATAATAATAATAATGGCAGCACCCATTGATTGAAGGCATGCTGTGTGCCAAGCATTATCTAAGTCACATTTTTCATGTTATTTTGGGCAAGTATTTCTGAGTCTAATTTTTCTTTTCTGATAAAACTGAGTTATTAATAGCAACCCATCAGCCTCCTGTGTGACAGCCAAATGAGATAAGGTAAGTATGTGTGCTTTAAAAATTGTAAAGTGCTTTACAAATACGCTATCATTAGTTTCCATTGAAATATCAACCTGGAAGGAAACAGAGATGTTTTCATTCCTCTTTGTAAGCTTTTGTTGGGGTAACCGGAAACTCAGAAGTGCTGGGAACCTGCATTTGGAAAACAAAATACATTTCTCTGGTGTAATAGGAAGGCACAACTTACTTATTACTTCTTAACCTCCCAGAATTTTCTTTGCCTTTATTTTTTTTGTTGAGTACTCACTATTTGCAATTTTATAGAAGTCCACTGTGCTTCTCCTGAGAGAGTGTCAAGGAAGAACATATATCACCCAGGACTGGGCCATAAGTGGGCATTTGTTTAAAAAACAAATAAACAACAAACAAACCCTTCTATATTTGTATTTCAAATAAATTATTATTGATTTTTTTTCAGCATCAAAATTTATGGGCCTATTATATGATGCCAAACCATTGAATTAATCTCTTAGGAAAACACACAATTTAGAGATTTAAATTTTTCTGCTCTTCAGCTTTTGTAACATTTCAAATACTACTAATGTTCTACTCATGCCTAGACAGCAAAGGGTGAATGTAATTAAAATGCAATGAGACAGTGCATGTCAAATTAAAAATGATCTTCACACATGTCCCTAATATATCTGTGCTGTGTGTCATCCCAGAGTGAAGAATCACTGAGAATTTCATTTTTTATACACTGATACTGGATTAATAAAGCAAGAAAGACTTTCAAGTAGTGGTTGATTTATTCTAAAATTTAAGGCATCAATGAGTCTATGGAATGTGGTTTTTCCCCCCTGTATATAATATGGCAATTATACGTGACTGTATACTTGAAGAGGTGGATTTCTGAGGAGGTCCATGGAGAATTTATTTCTATCCCAGTTATCACAGTGAACGGTTTGAAAATAGCTAATTGATTCTTTCTAGAAACAAAGATGACAGTGTATATATAGAAAACACCACATAGCAGCAACCTGGTCATTTTTTTTTAAGTTTTAAATATCATCAGCAGGGGTAGTTTCTTCCTAGATTGCCATATCCATCAACTGTATTTCCTGGGATCCCAGTATGCATCTCTGCAGGTGCTAAGAACAATATTTCAAAGTTAGGCTATTGATTTCATCCACTTGCAAATTGTTATTCCCTTAGAACACATAAACTGGGAGATGAGTAGGATAAATAGGAATAAGCTAAATCCTCAGGCCTGTTGGGATTTGTGCCCTATGACCTTGTTTACCTAGGAAAATGGTACTAAAATGTTTCACAGCTTTGTTAACCAGAATTGGAAACTCTCCTACATTGTCTTTGGGAAAGCCAATTATCTAGATACTAAGACCCTAACTATAAATCAAAATGTAAAATATGTATATCCTTTGATTTAGCAATTCCACTTCTAGTTTACCATAAGGAGATATTCAGAGGAGTATACAAAGGATTATGTCAAAGTGGTACACCAAATATTTATGATTAAAAAGAAGAAAAATTACGTAATGCCTATCAATATGGGATTGGTTAAATAAATTTTGGTTAACTGAAGTTTGCAGATATTAAAAACTATGATATAGGTTAATTATAAGTTTAATTAATTAATTATTAATTGGTATTAATAGTCACAAATTAATATTGTTAAGTGAAAAATGCATTACAGAACTGTAGAATTCCATTTCAGTAAAGTGTGTATTTATGTGTATAACTATACAACTGAAAGGCTAATTACCAAAATGTTATAAACATCCCTTTTTGGGTTACAGAGATGTGACTTTTTTCCTTATGTCTTTGCTTCCTTATGTTCCACCATTTTCATTGGCATTTTATAAAGATCAGGTGTCATTTTTAACATTGAAAGTCATTTTTATTCAGAAAAATTATTCTCTCTGCAAAACCCACACTATTCCTTAATTACTTGCTAATATAAGAACATGAGTTCCTCCACTTGGTAAAAGGTTTATTGATTTCTGGAAGGAGAGGAACATATGAAACTTGACATTGCATATGCTGTCAAAATCACCCTGGACTTGGGAGCCATGAAACTCAAGCATAAGCTGCAACTTTGTTGTTACCATGTCAAAGGCATCGGTTTTTTTCATCTACAAAATGAAGGTCCTAATGATTGCCTTACTCATGTCATGAGATGTTAATAATACCCTAACATGTTATTGCTTAAATTTTCAGAGCATTTTATTTTCAATCTACTCTATGATGCTCACCAGTGGATGGTAACATTCCTCTTGTACAGATGGGAAAATAGTACCTTTGTCATTTCTTCATCTGTTAACTGTAAATAAATATCAGACTTACCTCACAGGGTTCTTGGGAGAAGCAAATGAATTAATACATGTGAAATGTTTGTAACAGGTCTTGCATATAGTGAGTCCTCAACCATATTAGCTGGGTTTTTTTTCTGTTATTATCTATGTCATTATCAAGCAGCTTAAATATGCAGAGCTCAGATGATTATCATATTTTCAAGTTATCCATTGAGACTCTCTTTGAAATGGCAAGCTGTACCCACTCTGAACTGAGAAGCCCAGAACCCGGTAGCAGTACCACTTTGGGGGTGAAATAGTTTATTAAAAGGTACGTTTGATAATCAGGATAATATAACTCTGTGAGAGGTATAAAAATGTATTATTTATATTGAATCTATAACAGATAGAGAAAAGTAATCTAGCAAAAAATAATTTCTGCTTCTTCATCTATGAAAAGAAATGAAATGAAAACAAATCCTTATATCAGGTGCATATGGCTAAGCTCTTAGCTACCTTAGTAACATTTCTTCTTGCTTAATAAGAAAAGGCAATGGGGGATTTCCGGTCAAGATGGCGGAGTAAGTAACTGCTGTACTTACCTTCTCCTGTGACCACATCAAAATTACAACTAAACTGCAGAACAGCCAACATCAAGAATTGCCTAAAGTCTCGCTGAACAGAAGTCCTACAACTAAGGACATACAGAAGAGGCCACCTCAAGACAGGTAAGAGGGCCAGAGACATGGAACAAGCTGGTCCCACACCCCTATGTGATGGTTAAAAATCAGAAGGGATATCTCGGCTACAGAGGTTCCCCCAGAGGAGCGACAGGTCCCAGCCACATGCCGGGCTCCCTAACCCAGGGTTCCAGTGCCAGGAAGAGAGGCCCCCACAATTTCTGGCTGTGAAAACCAGCAGAGATTGTGGCTGAGTGAGATGGAGGTTGGCTGGAGTCTCAAATGTTTCTCTTAAAGAACAGGTGCACAGGCTTACTTGCTGGTGAACTCAATCACTCTGAGCCTTAGTGCTGGGGCAATGGCTCCAAAGGCACCAGGGACATAGTGGGGAAAACTGAATTGTCTGGCTTCAGGGCAACAGTTAGAGGGGCAGGTTTCTCCTGGACAGAAGTACTGGCCAAATCCATTATTTCTTTGTTGAGCCCTCTCCTCACCTGGTGTGCAGATGCAGGTGACTGCCATATGTGAGTCTCCATCAACCTAGTTAACACTGTTTGCCTCACCCTGTTGATTCCCTGAGATCCTGACCCATTTAACTTGCAGACCCACCCAAGCCACTTCCAGTGGTTTTTCCATACAAATGGCCCATCTTGGCTCATAGTGCAGACTTTCCTAATATCTCTCAAAGGCTCACAAAACCCAAACAGGCAGTATCTGCCATCAGTAAGTCCCATACCCCTTGCTGAGCAGCCCCAAGGCTGGCACTAGTGGCAGCCAGCCTCAGTTTGAGGCTTGGCCTCTCCCAGTCACCTCTGAGCCCAGCATGAGTGGCTGCCATCTGTGGATTGCTTTGTGGCTCATGCCAGATGGCCCCAGGCAGGGCACCAGATGAGGCTGAACTTGGCCTGTGGTGGGGCCCCTCACAGGAGGCACTTGGACAGGCACTCCCAGTGACCAACTTCAGACCAAGTCAGAGAACCACCCAGCTGCTTTGGTCAACAGGTGTTACACCCGAAGGAAAGACTGGACAGAAACCAGAGCCCTGATAAAGCAAATCCTACTCCATAAGTTCAACCCCTGCACAACAACTCCTCCACTTTGGTCATGGGCAGTCCTCACAACAAATCAGCCCAAGAGTCAATCCCTCCCATTGATGTGCAAACAGCAATCAAGTCTCAACTACAACAAGAGGGCACACACAACACACATAAGGGACACACTTAGAGCACCCGGCTCAGGTGACCAGGGAGACTGTGCCACTGGGCCCCACAGCACACCTACTACATAAGTCTACTCTACTAAAGCTGGGAGACATAGCAGCCCTACCTAATACATGGAAACAAACACAGCAAGGCAGCCAAAATGGGGAGACAAAGAAACATATCCCAAATGAGAGAACAAAGCTACAGAAAAAGAACTAAACAAAAAAAGAACTAACAAAAAAAAGACAAACAATCTGTAATATGCAGAGTTCAAAACACTGGTCAAAAAAATGCTCATGAACTTAAGGGAAAGTAGATGAACTCAGTAAGAACTTTAACAAAGAGATAGGAAACATAAAAATGGACACAGAAAACATAAAAAAACCCAGTCAGAAGTGAAGAATACAATAACTGAAGTGAAAATTACTTTAGAGGGACTCAACAGTAGATTAGATAAAACAGAGGATCAAATCAGTGATTTAGAAGATATGGTAGCAAAAAACAAACAATCAGAACACCAAAAAGAAAAAAGAACCCCCCAAAAATGAGGATAGCTTAGGGGCCTCTGTGACAACATCAAGTGTACCAACATTCACATCACTGGGGTACAAGAAGGAGAATGGAGAGCAAGGGATTGAGTACCTGTTTGAAAAACTAATGGCAGAAAACTTCCCTAGCCTGGTGTAGGAACTAAACATACAAACCCAGGAAGTGCAGAGAGTCCCAAACAAGATGAACACAAACAGGCCCACACCAAGACACATCATAATTAAAATGCCAAAGGTTAAAGACAAAAAGAGAATCCTAAAAGCCTCAAGAGAAAAGCAGTTAGTTACCTACAAGGGAGTTTCCATAAGACTGTCAGCTGATTTCTCAACAGAAACTTTGCAGGCCAGAAAGGATTGGCAGAAAACATCCAACATGATGAAAAACAAAGATCTACAACAAAGATTACTCTACCCAGCAAAGTTATCATTTAGAATCAAAGATAAAGAGCTTCCCCAAAAAAGTTAAAGGAGTTAATCACCACCAAACCAGTATTACAAGGAATCTTGGAGGCACTTCTTTAAGACAAAAATAAAAAATATGAATAATAAAATGAAAATCACTACATATCTATTAACAATTACTTTAAATGTAAATGGATTAAATGCTCCAATCAGAAGAAAGGGTGGCTGAATGAATAAGAAAACAAGACCCTTACATGATGCCTACAAAACACTCACTTCAGATCAAAAGACACAGACTGAAAATAAAGAGATGGGAAAAGATATTTCATGAAAACAAACAAACAAACAAACAAACAAACAAACAAAAACTAGGATAGCAATGCTTATACTAGACAAAATAGACTTCAAAACAAAGGCTATAACAAGAGACAAAGAAGAACCCAGAAATCCCACTTCTGGGTATTTACCCTAAGAAACCCAAAACACTACTTCAAAGGGACATGTGAATTCATATGCTCATTACAACATTATTTACAATGGCCAAGATATGGAGGTAGCTTGGGTGTCCATTAGTGGATGAATGAATAAAGAAGAGGTGGTACATATATACATGGAGTATTACTCAGCTATATAAAAGAATGAAATCTTGCAATCTGAAACAACATGCATGGATCTATAGGGTATTATGTTGAGTGGATTAAGTCAGACAGAGAAAGACAAATGCCATATGATTTCACTTATACGTGGAATCTCAAGAACAAAACAAACAAACAAACAAAACAGACAAACTCATTGATCCAGAGAACATTTTGATTGTTGCAGTTGGAAGAGGGGTTTGTGAGGGGTTGAGTGAAAATGGGGAATGGATTAAGAAGTACAAATTGGTAGTTACAAAATAGTCACGGGGATGTAAAGTAAAGCATAGGGAATTTAGTCAATAATATTGTAAGAACTATGCATGGAGTCAGGTGGGTACTAGATGTATCAGGGTGATCACCTCGTAAGTTCTATAAATGTCTAATCACTATGTTGTACACTTGAAACTAATATAATATTATATGTCTACTGTAATTGAAAAGTAAAACAATTAACATAAAAAAAGAAAATGCAATAGGCTTAAGAAGACATGAAATTAGACTTAGTTACAATACAATATCTGTATAATGACATTTTGTGTCATCATTCAATCTCATATTTTAGAAGAATATTATTGGTATGAGAACATTTTCACAGTGTATATTATAATTAAACATTGGCAGGCTACAGAGCAGTGTGTAAGTACAATAAAAGTAATAATAGGAATAAATTGTGTTAGTATTTACTGAGCGTTTCCCTTGTGACAGCACTGGCTTATTCACTCCCCTGTAAAATCCCAGGAGGTAGGAACCATTTTACAGCTGAGCAAAGTGAAGCTTACATAACTTGTTTAGAATCTAGCTGGCATTAAAACCTAGGTGTCCTAATCCTAAATTCAGGCTTTTAACTATGATGGGGTGTGAGAGTGTATGTGTGTGGGGGGAGGGGAGGGGAAGAAGGAAGAATGAGGAGGAAAGAGTTGAGGGGGAGAAGTGGAGAAGGGGGACAGGAAGAGACACAGGAAGATGATGATGTGTTTTTAAGGATGTGTCAATCTTCCCCGGGGTGATGGGTCTCTCAGGGCATCACTTGCTCCACCATTTGCAACAGTACAAATTATAGTAAGAGGTAAAAACACTTTTCATTATGGCCTTTCAGAGTCAGTTTCTGGTCATTGCTGAACCCAAAAAAAGATGCCCTTGAGGTCAACCTCCTGAGTTTCAGAAAAGATATTCTCCCCTGAAATTGGAGTGACATCTCCCACATGCTGTTCTGAGAGCAGAGTCCTCCTGTGTGTCTGACCAGTGGAGATGTTCCAGCCCCCACTAAGCAGTGGGGACCTCAGCCACCTGCCACTGTAGCAGCTGGAGGGCAGAGGAGGAGGAGGAGGAAGGGGGTGGCTCCAGAGGGCGACCTCTGGGCGACACACATGAGTGTTTAAATGGGGATGTTCCTGTTGACCTAGTGTTATCTGAGACCCCAGTATCAACTGCACGGAATTTCCCAGACACTACTCGGTGTCCTATCTTCTGTGATAGTCTTTGGACCAAGCCTCAGTTATCAATAGTTTTCAGCTATTGTTTCTCCAAGACAGGTGACAAATGTTGTTCAAATACAAGGCGCCATCCAAAGGATTTACCCAAATTTTGACTGAATCTCAAGATATTTTGAGGGGATATAAAGACCTACACATCTCTGATCTCCATAATAACTATTAACCATTCAAAGCACCAGTTCTTCATTGCAGCCTAAGGCAGTTGTGAGTAATGTACGTTGCCTTTGCAGTTCCCACTGTGGTTGTGCTAACTTTTCCCACTGGGGACAGCATATACTGCTGTGGAAACCTCAACGCTCTCTTAATTTATAATTTAAAATTTACTTATGTCCAATTTCACTGTTTTAAGTGTTACAATGGCATTCACATTCTACATGCATATAACTTATGCAAATTCAAATATACAGTGGTATAGCGAAAGTACCACAAAATTGCATTTTAATATGTACCTTTTTAGAAACTGTATTGTGTACAGATTGTTTATAAATATTACTCCAGGTCTATACTGCATATATGTACTGTACTTTATGGGCAATTTGAGGAATTTCACAAGGGTAATCTTGTCTATAACCACTTTTTGCTTTGGACAACATCTCCCCTGCCTCCCACCACCATCGGCTGAAATTCCACTGAGTTTATGACAAATTATTTTTGACGCTTTTCAATGGTGCCCTCAGAATCCACAAAGTGCTATCAGCCAGTTAAATAATATTTAACTTTACATATTATTTGTGACTAGTTCAGATAGCAGCTATTTTTTCTTGGTTCAAATTTGTAAAGCTCCCGTCATCAGCATTAATATTTCATGTCCATCCCACCTGGGTACCAGACACTGCCTTACTCTAAAAATATACTTCCTTTTCCAAGGGCTTTTTGAGTAGACTGAAACCTGAGGTAACTACATGCTTTTATTTTTGTGTCAGTAGTAATGGAAAATTGAGTGTGATAATAATTTCATTGACATCAGAGAGGCTTGGGTTTGTTTTACCTACACAGATCATAGAATAATCTCTGTAAAATATAAATATGCTTTTGTCACTGTTCCAAGCTTAAAATCCCTTAGGAGCTCCTCATCACCCACACAGTGAAGTTCAAACTTTACGTAAGCATGACTTGCAGACTCTGTATGGTCTTGACTTCCTTTCTCAACCCTTCTCCCCCTTATATACTCTGTTCTAGTCAACCAAATGCTTAGTATTGCCCAACCCTGTCATACTTTTCACACTCCAAGCCTTTGCCCCCTTGTTCTCTCTGCCAGCAATGTCTGTCATCACCCGCACCCTCTTGGTGGGTTTGTACACCTGAACACCGTGCTCAAACATTACCTCCTGGGTAGTGCCTTCCTTGACTTCCTGAGCCACACTTACTCATGCCTGACTCTTACACATCCTCAGTGTATTTTTAAACCTTGATGGAGGCAGTTATTACAGTGTCACCCTCAATCAGGCTGTGAACCCATAAAACCAGAGGCAATGCTTTATTTACCTTTGTAATCCCAGGACCTAGCATGGTGCTTAGAACACATGGTTCTGTAAATCCTGAATGAATGAATGAATGAATGAATGAATGAATGAATGTCAGACAGAGGCACAATCTTTTTTTTTAAGATTTTTATTGGGGAATTGAGGGGATGGGAACACCGCTGGGGAATTGGGGAAGGGGAACAGACAAGTTGCTGTCGTCTTGGTCTTCAGTCTAGTTGTGGAGGATGTCGCCTCACTGGCCCAAGTTGACACCATCATTGCGCTCTTCCCGGGTGAAGCAGATCAGTCACCGGCTCCTGGACAGCCGCTCACTGCGGCTGCTGGCCGCTCACGCTGGCTGCTGGCTACACATGCTAGCTGCTGGCTACACACGGTAGCCCATGGCAACCCACTGCCACAGGGGCTGCAGCCTACGCCGTCGCCGGCGACTCAGGGCAGCCCAGCTCACTGGCCCTCATATGTGGGATCCGAACCGGGGCCCTCTGGCATCCCAAGCCAGTTCTTAACCATCGCGCCACTCGGCCGGCCCCAGAGGCACAATCTTATAAATCAATTGGTATAGGTGTTTTTGACCAGGTGTCCACAGATAAACTGCAAGTTTCAATGAATTTCCCCTAAAATAAATGCTAAACTGTGATTGAATCTGTGTGTAGATATTTGTGCACACATTTATCTGAGTAGCTGGTCCAGAGCATCTGTCGTATTCCCAAAGGAATTTATGACATAGTAATAGGGTTTCAAATTGCTGATATAATTCAGTCTCTGCAGAAAGTAAGGTCTGTCTTTTCTCTGCTGCACGACAAAGCAAAAACAAAGCCTAGGGAATAAGTGGCTTTTGAGAGAAATAAGCTTCCTTATTACCAGATGACAGGGGTGTGGGTGGTGGGCAGTGAGGTGGATTCTTCTCCCTTCCTGTTGAGCCAGTCCCTCAAACAACTCTTCATGAAGTTCAGAGAGCCTGAGGAAGTGACATTAGTTTGTGGATTCTTTGTTATTTGAAATCTAGCTAAATTATAGCATCATGCAATCTGGCTTTTTTCTCTTTCTTTCTGGCTTCATAAATTTCCCTTAAATTTTCAACTGGGTGAGTTATTTGCCATTTGCTTTCATAATCTAGTGTTTGTGCAGTGTCATTGGCAAAAGTTCGTATGTGCTTCCTGCTACTCCAGGGATTCTGGCAACTCCATAATGATGGAGATAATCTATAAATGTGGTCTCTAAGAGCATTTCTGGGCCCAACTCTAAATGAAAGGCAGAGTGGAATGGAAGAAATCTGTTGGCACCATCATCATTATCTAAATGGATGCAAGTGTAACAGATTGAAAACACTCATCCTTATCAGAAATGATAAGAATCAGAAGGCCTGCTATGTGCACGTTAATTAGAACAGTGCATTGAGACCGGATGACCAAGTGGGGGTTATGAGCTTTTTCCAGTGGGTAATTGGCCCCACACTTATTTTTGCCACCTTGATGGGTATTAGAAGATGGCGAGGCATTCCAAACACTTGTGCACTTCCACATTGGGAGAATATTTTGGCACATTAGGAAAACATGGCATGAGTTCAAATGGGCTGAATTGTATTAGCCTTCTTTCTGGTGAGTTCGGGTCAAATGGCAGCCTGTCTATGCAGTGCATAGCAGCTAACTCCTATTGAGCCCAAACTACGTTTCAGGCACAGTGCTGAGCTCTTTACATACATTATCTCACTTAACTCTCACATCCCTACGAATAGAATCTGTTATTATCCCCGTTTTACAGAGAGGGATTCGGAGACAGAGAGAAATCAAGTAACTTAGCTCAGCTCACATAGTTAATGGTTAAGTCATGATATAAACACATTTATCTGACTCCAAAGCCAGAATTGTTAATATGTGAAATAATTTATTTTTCTATTACCAAAGTATCTATGTGTTTATCAACTGCTTCATTTATTCAACAAGTATTTATTGAGCAACTTCTATATGCTAGTTGCAAAGAACAGAATGAAAGCAAACCAGACATTATCTCTGCCTTCACGGACCTGCAGTCTCCAGTGAGCTGGCTGCGAGTAACCAGAAATGAAGTTCTGCCATAGTTTCTGATGCAGTTTGCAGCCATCTTCCTTCTGA
>NW_017731508.1:2907450-2913454 GCF_001890085.2 Hipposideros armiger | reverse complement strand
AGCATTGTCACCATAAACTTTATGCAACTTTTCACAAGCTTGACACGTATTCTTCCCTTTATGGAAGTAAAACAGTAAAATATGGCAAAAGTGCACAGTTTGGTCTTCCATTTTCAACTTGTTGTAAAATCTCCAAAACTCAACCAAATCGCTCAATTTTGTTTTAGAATGAAGCTAGAACTGTCAGCTGTCAAATGATATAGCAATAACATAGATATGAATGACTCTAGTACTTCCAAAAATGAACTAGTGCCATCTGATGCAAACATGCGTCATGACTTTTCTGAAGACCCAATAATTGTCCGACCTCATATATAGGTAAACCCCACATGGAAGAGTATTGATTCTTTCTCTTTTTGGCATTTTGTGTTATTTCATTTTAATATTATTTTATATTAATATTATTTTATATTAATTTCAGGTACATAGCATAATGGTTAGACATTTTGTTAATTTAAGAAGTGATCCCCCTAATTAGTCTAGTACCCACCTGACACCATAGTTATTACCATATTATTGACTATATTCCCTGTACTTTACATCCCCATGACTATTTTGTAAATATCAATTTGTACTTAATGCCTTCACCCTGGCCCCAAACCTCTCTCCCATCTGGCAACCATGAAAATTTTCTCTGTATCTATGAATTTGTTTCTGTCTTATTTGTTTGTTTATTTTGTTCTTTAGATTCCACATATAAGCAAAATCACATTTCATCTGTCTTTCACTGTCTGACATATTCCACTCAGCACAACACCCTCCAGGTCCATCCATGCTGATACAGATGGTAAGAACTCATTCCCTTCGATGGCCAAGCAATACTTCAACCTACATATGTGCCACCTCCTCTATATCCATTCATTCATTGACCAGGCTGCCTCCACATTTTGGCCATTGTAAACAATGCTGCAATGAACATATGGATGCACAACATCTCTTCCAAATAATACTTGGGTTTCTTCAGATAAATATCTTAAAGTAGGATTACCAGATCCTCCTTTGTCTCTTGTTATAACCTTTGTTTTAAAGTCTGTTTTCTCTGGTATAAGTATTGCTATGCCAGCTTTTTTATTATTATTATAATTTCCATTCACATGAACTACCTTTTTCCCATCACTTTACTTTCAGTCTGTGTGTCTTTCAACCTGAAGTGAGTCTCTTGTAGGCATCATACATCAAGAAGGGTCTTGTTTTCTTATCCATTCAGCCATGCTATGTCTTTTGATTGGAGCATTTAATCTATTTACATTTAAAGTAATTGTTGATAGATATGTAGTTATTGCCTTTTTTTTTCTTAAACAACAAATATTTACTTCTCACAGTTATGGAGGCTGAAAGTTCAAGATTAGGGTGCCAGCGTGGCCTGGTTCCTAGTGAAAGCCCTCTTTCTGCCTTCTCCTTCTTGCTGTGTCCTGACATGGCCAAGAGTTATTGCCATTTTATTATTCCTATTTTTTATCTTTGTTTGTTTGTTTGTTGTCTTAAAGAAGTCCCTCTAACATTCCTTCTAATACTGGTTTGGTGGTGATGAACTCCTTTAGCTTTTTCTTGTCTGGGAAGCTCTTTATCTGTCCTTCAATTCTAAATGATAGCTTTGCTGGGCAATCTTGGTTGTAGATCCTTGCATTTCAGCACTTTGATATTTTGTGCCAATCCCTTCTGGCNAAAATATGCTTTGTTTTTCTGTCTTGCTTGGTAGGAGGATGCTGTGTGTGTGTGTGTGTGTGTGTGTGTGTGTGTGTGTGTGTGTGTGTTTGGGAGACGGAGAAATTAAAAGGAGGAGAGGGATGCTTAGAGATGAAGGGATCCTAGAGAACTATGGAAACCCAAGTTGATCTAAATGCTCTGGGATCTGGCCTCCTGCAGTCTCCCTTCATCTGCTGATGACAGCTCACCTCGGCAGAGCCAAGAAGTGGTGGGAAGATGGACATTTTAAAGAGGAGAGCTTCTGGCTATGTTTAGTTAAGCTCCTCAGCCTTATACAGTAAAGGGCAAGAATCTTTCCATGCCCAGCTTTCCCTGGAATGTTGCTGGGTTTCAGGCTCTAGTTCAGCTTCAGAAGGTTGGGATTCACAGGGAACATCAGAAGGATTGGCATGGTAGAGCAAGATCATTTATTGAGTGCCTACTATGAGAACACTTTGCATTCATAACTTCATTTAACCTTTGTGCCTCCCCCTCAGTAGGCATTTTTGTGCCCTTTTTACAGACTAGGAGATTGCAATGCAGAAGCACAGAACTTTCTCCAAGGTTGTTCAGCTAGTAGAGATAGACCTGAGGTTCAAATCCAAGGTCAGATTTTAAGTACAATTTACTTCTCTTTTCAGTGGCCAGAGAGCAGTACTGGGACCCTCTGGTTAAACTTTGCAGCTATCTGATATCCTTACCTAAGTCACTGATCCATGAGTTTCTCCCTCTTTAGACCTTGGCCTTTCTGTTCTTTTGGTCCCTTTCTCATTGCTAATCTGTATGGGACTTGCACAATAGGATGTCTGCCCTGCCATCTCTCCCTTCAAGGGGGTCCGCACTCTAGCTATTCCTTACACACAAGTTCAAAACCATATTACTACCAGATAATTTCAACCATAGACTGGGAATGGACAGTTAACCTAATAATAGGCAATTCATAGGCTGGCTAACAACCTGCGAGGTGAGCTGCAAAGAAGGCATTATCTAGACAGGTATGATGGTTACTCATAGGTTTAATTCTGTTTCTTTTTTTCCTCCAGCCCACCCCCACCCTTAGAGTTCAAATGATGTAAAGTACTAAGATACAGGGACAGATCTGGTAGTTATGTTTAAGAGCAGAAACTTCAAAAATGTCCAGAGAAAGGCTTTAAAAAGTCTGGAGTCCTGAGAGAAGCAACATGTGAGTTAGCAGAAACTATGGAGAGAGGGAAATAGAGGAGAGCTTAGCATAAGCGCAGAGGACCCATGAGTTCCCATTGCTGGTCTCACAGCTGACCACTTTAAATCCTCAACGAGCTCTCCATGAGGCCGAGGAGGTACTATTCCGTCTTTAGCACTCCTACCTCTTTTGGTGCTCACCTTTATTTCCATTTATACTCAGTTATCTGGAGTAACGTGTTGAATCACTGGCGCTTGCATTCAAAGACCAGAACAGACAGGAAACTTCAAGAAGAAATCCAGAGCAAAGGGAAGAATTTCTCAGCTTGAGAAAAATTTGGAGTTTCTTTCCATTCAGCTCTATGAAGATGTTAAAAATGTAAATCTGGATAAAGAAACATTTTATAACATTAACTCAAATAGACCTCTGAAATCAGGCTATTCAAACTCTTTACCTGATCCATGATGCCCATATGAACACCTCCAAACCGAAGTCTTATCTGTGTTTGACTGCTTCCACCAATGGGGAATCTCACTATCCTGGTGTAATTGTCAGACTAAAGCTTTTGCATACTGAGTAAGTAAGACAAAAACATAATATAAGACAGAGTAACATGTCTCTAGTACTTATATTCTAATTATAAACATTTGTTCCTTGGGCTAGGCATGGGAGCAAACAAGACAGTGGGATCCCTGCCTTTGTGGACTTTACATTATTTTTTAACCCTCCATCCTGTGCAATGCAAAAGTTACAAGTTCAGGCACAATGCATCTACTACATGCATGTGTGACATTTATTTATTTGAATTGAAAATGAATGAAAATAACATGTAAGCATGCTTATTATTTATTCAGAATGAAATTTTAATATTGCCACAAAGTAAAATCAATATATGTTTTTACATAAATTCAGTATAAAAATCAACAGAAATTCTAAACAGGTGCAATGAATCTGTCAGATTAATTAGAAAATAAAATACCTAATTACTAAATTTCAATAATAAAACTATACTTACAATCTTTTTCTGGAATGTCTGAGAGAATAGTACTATACAAAAAAATCTGTTGAGAGATATAAAAAATATCTCAAATAGGCACAACGAATCTGTGAGATTAAAGATGCCACTATGAAATATATCTTTACTAAGTTACAGTAAAGGGGGAAGATACGGATGCAATGAGTCACGATACTTAAGTTAACTGTTAGATATTTGAAAATTTGTGTGCAATGAATCTGTGAGATCAGTTGCACCCGAGAGAGGGTTAAATTTGTATTATGATAAATTTCAAACATACAGAATAGTAGAGAGACTAGCATAATAACACTTATGTATCATACCCAGTTCAACAACTAAGAACATACAGCCATTTTTGTTTCATAATTATCCCTTCACCTCCAAATCGCCCTACCACTCTGCTGGATTATTCTAAAATAAATCCCAGATGTCATATTTCAGATGTATCTTTTTTTCCATATAACCATAATATCATTATTTACACATAAAAACATTAATAATGATTTCTTAATGTCATCTAATTTCCTGTCAATTTTTCTTCTTCAAATTTTCTGCTTATATTATAAATGTCTTTTTGCACTTGATTTGTATAGAGTTTTACATTCCAATGGTAGATGTTCTTGGAATATAAACACAGGTGAATCTTGATATTTTATTAACAACCATATATGTGATCTGACAATTAAGTTTGCAAACTCATCCTAGAAAAAGTGCTACATACCTCATTGCTTAATATCACCATGGTCACCTTTGAAGTATGCCCCTTGGGGAAGCTGTGCACAGATGCCAGCATCTAGACCACCTTTCAAAGCAATTTTGGAACTCTTTTTCTGGAATGGCCATCAGAGCTGTCATCATATTACACTTGATGTCCTGAAGGTCATCAAAATGTTTTCTTTTCAATATTTCCTTCATCTTCAGGTAAAGAAAGAAGTCATTGGGGGTCAGATTGGGTGAGTAGGGAGGATGTTCCAATACAGTTATTTGTTTCCTGGCTAAAAACTCCCTCGCAGACAGTGCCGTGTGATCTGATGATTGTCGCGATGCCATGAATTGTTGGCGAAAAGTTCAGATCATCTAATTTTTTCACGCAGCCTTTTCAGCACTTTGAAATAGTCAAATCAGTTAACTTGTTTGTCCAGTTGGTAAATTCATAATGAATAATCCCTCTGACATCAGAAAAGGTCAATATAATTGCAACAAGTTCTCAAACTTATTGGGTCTTCGGAAAAGTCATGATGTATTTTGTCTATGTTTTTCAAAGGTCATTTATCTATGTAAAGAATAAAGTTCAATCAATGATATATTGCCCATTTTGTTCGATAACCTTTTGCCATCTTTCATTGAGCTTCATAATTTCTTGTTCACAGAAAGACCTGTCTTTATTTGTGAAAAACTGAACAAGTGCTGATTTACAGCCTCATCTGAATTGAACGTTATACCACCCAAGGAGCTTTGAAGAGAGCGAAACAAGTGGAAGCCTGATGGCGCAAGGTCAGGCAAGTAAGGTGGGTGTGGCAACACATCCCATCCAAGCTCCAATAATTTTGGACAGGTGGTCAAACTTGTGTGTGGTTTCGCGTTGTCGTGATAGAACACAACTCCTTTACAATTAACAAGCTCTGGACGTTTCTGGATGATAGATTTGTTCAAACTGTCCAATTGCCAACAGTATACATTCGAATTGATTGTTCAGTTCCTTGGTAGGAGCTTGAAAAACATGACACCTTTAAAATCCCACCACACTGAGAGCATAACCATCCTCTGATGATGTCTGCTCTGGATGTCGTTTGAGGTGAATCATCACGTCGGGACCAAGACCATTTGCACACCACATTGTTGTAAACAATCCAGTTCTCATCACCAGTTATCAGTCGCTTCAAAAAAGGATCGTTTTCCTTATGTTTAATGAGCATATTGCTGATGTTTATACGCGCCGTCAAATGAACTTCTTTGAGTTCATGCGGAACCCAAATATCGAGTTTGCTTACGTATCCCAGCTTTTTCAGGTGGTCATGAATGCTTGAATGATAGATGTTCAATGTTCATGCATTCTCTTGTGTCATGTAACATGGGTTTGACTCGATCAATGCCTTTATTTTGTCATCATCAACCTCAGTGGGCCTCCCTGACCAAGGAGC
>NW_017731508.1:2886365-2903539 GCF_001890085.2 Hipposideros armiger | reverse complement strand
TTTTTATTCCTTTCTTCTTGTTTTCCTTTCTCTTTTCTTCCCTCCCTGGCTTGAAGCCAGCATGATGGCTGAGCAAGTAAATAAATAAGTATATTGGGGATAATTGGAGCCAAGTTTCTCACTGCCAAAGAAGATATTTATAAATGTGGAAAGAGGAAGGCTAGAAAGAACCCATCAGTATTGGATTGGAAGTGAAGATAGCAGTATAAATGCATAGTTTTATAATACAGAGAGAGAGAGAGAGAGAGAGAGAGAGAGAGGGAGAGAGAGAGAGAGAGAGATAAACAGTGTGTTTATACACATATGTTTATGTGTATACATATGTATATTTTCTAGCTATTTATTGAGATCCAAGAAGCAGTGACACCCCAGTAGCAATGAATACAAGGAGCACTCACGTCTTTGTTTCTAAGTACTATCCTTTCTAACACAAACCAGGGCTTCTTGGAGAAATAGCTGATTCCAGAGTTGGGGACAGAGAAAGTTCAACATGAACTTGGAACATGTTGTTGTGACAGAATATCAGGAAATACTCAATGAATAATAAATAAAGAATACAAGAGCCAGTTTGAAGGCACCCCCAAATACCAAATAGGGTAAATTTTGAGCATCAAAATAAAATAAAGATGATAATAGATTATAATCCATAAAACAAAATGGGAATCTACGATTCAATATAGACATACTTAAATACATACATACATACATACATACATACATACATACATACATACATAAATGGAAGATGCAGATGGGGATCATTAATGGATGCCAATGATGGTGAGTGGAGATTGGACGACAAATTGAATTTAGAAAACTATAGTTTTCTAAAAACTCCCCACAAAATACTAATTACTTACAAAGAAAAACCAGTGGATTTAAGGTGTAAAAACCTTAGACACCAACTTGGCCAGGTTTAACATCCTCAGTAATGGGACATATCAGCATCCTGCACCTCCAATATGCAGCAGCATCTCTGGGGTATTCCTGTCGAGAATAGATGGCCAGAATCTGATCATGAGGGGACACTGGGTGGACCCAGATTGAAGGTCATTCTACAGAATAAAAAGCCTGCAATAAAGGACATAAAATATAGGGAAAAACTGAGAGTCTGTTTCAAATTGGAGGAGTCTGAAGTGACAACTAAATAATTACTAAATACAAAACTTATTCCTATACCACAAAGAAAAAGGAGGTATTACTGTGATGCTGGAAAATTTGAAAGGGACCTATGCATTATATTTGTATTGTGCTGATTGGGAGGTTTAGGTGCTGATTTTGCAGGAGAATGTCCTTGTTTTGGAATTGCACTGGGCTGTTTCAGGATGATGAAGTATCGTGTCTATCATGATCATGATTAATGGTAATAGTAATATGTATGGACAGCATAGACGACAGAATAAACGTAAAATGTTAACAAGCAGGGAATCCAAGAAAAAGAAATTCAGGACATTTTTGTACTATGGCATCTTTTCCTTAAGTTTGCAATTATCTTTTTTAAAAGGCATTTTTTTAAAAAAGTTTAACCAAATAAAAAATAAGGAAACTGAGAGTGGCTTTTACACACTATAATAAATGATAAAATAAATAACAATATTACCTTCCACTTATTAAGTACCAAGCACTGTATGTACTTTATCTATTGTCTTTAGAGGAATCATTTAAAGAGATAGTATTGCCCCCTGCCTCTATGTGAAATGATCTAAAAGAACATTAAATTACTAGCATCACCATTAAGCACTTCTTACGGGCCAGACATTGTGGTAAGTGCTCTTAACTGTGTATTTGCAATTTTATACTTGATTCAGTGAGACCAAGACAAGTTTGGTTCACACAGCTGGAAAGTGCAGGACTTGGGATTTGCAACCCAGTCCTATTTGGCTTCAAAGCTTCTGCTCAATACAACAAGAAAAGAGAAACTTCTTGCTGGCTGGTGATAGTGGCAAAGGCATAGAGGGGGCAGGTTTCAAGCTTTAGGCCCCATGCTTTGCAACGGTGCTCATTCTAAAAATGCCCTGATTCGCACTGGATAAGTATTGTGGACAGAAAAGGGGGAAAGGGGCCACATGTTAGACCTGACAAGATCAGGAGACTGAAAATAATCACAGAGGATGGCGTGAACATAAAAATTCCTAACAAAGGTTGTCCATGGCGGAAAGTCACATCCTTGGCCTATAGCTTCCTTGACAAAGGTCAATCTGTGCCTTAAGCCTGTCTGTCTTCTTTTTGCATCTAAGCTAACATACCCTTACAATATCAGAGTAATCTCTTTTTCCGAACCCCCCAGGGGACACAACCCACCACACCAGAGCAGGAAACTACAGAATCCCTCATTGTTATCTTGTTCCCTAAACACTATCTCCATGTGCTAGAAAATGCTATTAACTAGCCTGTACCTACCAATGTAGAAGAATTGTGTGTCTCTCCATTTTACTTTTTATCCAATCCCAGAGATTTCCCCACTTTGCTTTCTCCTCCCTTAATCTACAACCAATGGATTTTGTGTAACCCTCCTCCTTTGGTTCTAATGTATAAAATAAGTTGCAAAACGGCCATTTTCTGGAGCATTTTCTCAACCCGTTGAGATTTTGCTTCCCGGAATTTGTCGTCAGTTTGGCTCAAATAAACTCATAAATTTTCTCTTAGGGTGGATGTTTTTCATGGACATTACGCAGGACAGACTTATGGATTAGGCACAGAGAGTACAATGCTTGTGGCCCAGAATACATTTAGGAGCCCACCAAAATGGTATCATTGATTTTGAAAGCAGATAAAAAATGAGTCTAGTCCAGCTTGGATTATATTTGTCTTAACGCCAATGTAGTGATAACAGACTTTTTTATATATATATACAGAGGGTGCCAAACAAAAATATATACACATTTTAAGAAAGGAAAAAACTCTATTAAAATTGTAATACTCAATATATACCGATATGTATACATTTTTTTGTCACCCTGGTTGTTTTGGGGTTTTTTTGGAGGTAGGAGTTCATGAAGGTAAAAGTGCCTACAGTCCATGAAAGTCAGAATGTGGCCCAGCATGTGTAAAAAAAAAAAAAGTGGGCCGGCCGAGTGGCGCATTGGTTAAGAGCTGGCTTGGGATGCCAGAGGGCCCCGGTTCAGATCCCACATATGAGGGCCAGTGACACTGCCCTCTACAGCTAAGATGCTGAACAACAGCTTGACCTGGAGCTGGGTTGTTTTGAGTCGCCAGTGATGGCTTAGGCTGCAGCCCCTGCTGCAGTGGGTTGCCATGGGCTACTGTGTGTAGCCAGCAGCCAGCGTGAGCAGCCAGCAGCCTCCGTGAGCGGCCATCCAGAAGCCAGCGACTGATCTGCCTCGCCCGGGAAGAGCGCAATGATGGTGCCAACTTGGGCCAGTGAAGCAACGTCCTCAATTCCCCAATAAAAATCTTTAAAAAAAAAAAAAAGTAACTTCACTCAAGACAGATTGCACTAAGATCTACTGTAAGGGGAAAATTGTATTGACTTCATGAAGTTGAAAATAATTAGCCACACGGTGAAAAAGTACTTGGTACACAGGGAGAAGATATTAAAGTCATATCTCAAAACTTCAACAAGATACAGGCATAATGGATTTGACAGATGTCCTTTGATTGTGCGTTTGGTGTCATGAGCTATTCTCCTACAGGATTTTTTAGTCTTGCATGTGACAATATTATGCTAATGTCAAAATTTTATATGTGATTCTACTAGCCAGCAGTTGAAAGACATGGATGAGGATTTTTGTCTTTTTAATTGTGCTGTGTTTTCTGTCAGAGTATTTTATTTTATATTTTATTTATATTCCTCAACCAAACTGTTATAAGCAAAAGGGACGATTCTAACTCGGAAGACCAAGGCCAGTCTGTCTGCAGGCATGGCTTGTTCAGGGCTTCAACTAAGTGACCAGGATCTAATTTCTCTCCATCTCTCAGCTTGGTTTAACTGTGTTCTGTTTGTCACTTTCTTTCTCAGGCTACATAATATGGCAAGATGGTGACAGCAATTCCAAATGCAGGGAAAAAGAAAGATTTTTCCCAATACTCTCATAAAACTCTTAGGATTCACTGTGTGGACAAGCTTGGATGACACGCCCACCCTTGACCACTGTGTCCAGTGCTTATTGTCTAAAGCCGGGTTATATGTTCTGCCCCAGGCTGAGACTGATAGAGGACTGCATCCCTCAGTGAAAAGTTAGGGTAAGGAAAAGCTATCAACAAAAACAAAAACACCAGAAGTCCATGTATGCCACCAAAGCTGAATTTAACCTCTAGAGATATATTCCTGGATTTTTTTATATATATTAAAAACTATGGTGAATGTTTAAATAAAAAAATGTATTACAGTAAAAGACACATTGCTATTAATCCCCCTTCAAAACACTACCCCTCGCTTCGAACACACTTATCCCATCATTCTTGCCATTCTCACCATATATATGTGTACATATCATATATATAGTGGTCTCACTTTGTGTTAGGAGCCCACTTTATAAAATCAGAATTTCCGAATCATTTCCTTACCTATTGGGCAAGTGATATAACCATCCTATGCCTTAGTTTCCTCATCTGTGAAATTGGGATGATAACATTTTCCTCATATAGTGTTACATGGTTCCAAACAAACACAAGACATAAAATCAACATTCAATAACAGGTAAATTAGAGTGCTGCTATTTTTAACCCTGAGGTACAGCATGGACTCTGCAAACCACTGCTATAATTCTTAAAGTATATGAAAATATTCTATAATCGTAGAACACATTAAATTATTATTGACTTTTATTATTGAGGTAATATTACTGAAGTTGTATATTTAAAGTCCTTGTTTAGAGAGATATAATATTTATGAAGCGATGAGATATGGTGTGTGAGATTTACTTTAAAATTATAACAAAATAAAATAATGTTGAAGCAGGGTGATGGGAACATGGATTCATTAACCTATTCTGCCAACTTCTTATTTATTCAAAATTCTTCATTATAGAAAGTTAGGACTAAGAGGAACTCAAAGACCCAACTCCTCTAATCCTTATTCTGTCTCCAGTAATCTTAGTCTTAATCCTTAAATTAAACTCCAGCACCTTAATCTGATCAGAATGAGACCAGTGCAAGAGGTCATCTGGGGAGTGCAAAGAACTTTCAACCGGGAGCAAGACATTCATATGTAGTAAATTCTAGCTTTGTCCAAAAGAGCTGTGACTCACCAATATTCTCCTTCATGCACTCAGTTTCTTCACTTGTAAAATGAGGGGGTTATGCTGAATCAGTGGTTTCTCAAACTTTAAGAATTTTTAGTAACAGAAAATACATATTTTCTAAACGAATTCTTTTACAGAAGTCTGATATCTGAAACAGATACAAGCACAGTTGTATGGTTTGAAAGGGACAATTAAAAGACAACAATGACTCCTCCTCCTTAAAGAGGTATGTGGGGGTGGGGGGAGTCATCCCCCTCCGAAATCTCTGAGCTCCTGGTAGCCCAGGAGAAAAGCCACTGAGATGATGATGATGATGATGATGATGATGATACTAATAATAAATTATGGATTGCTTACTATTATTAGGCAGTGTTAGGCACACCACATACATGTTGATATCATACTCTTCACAATAACCCTAAAAGGGAGATGTGATTTTCATATCCAAGTTATAGATGAGCAAACTGAGGCCCAGAGAGATTGTGTCCAGTATCACACAGGAGCAATGCGGCAGAGCCATAGACTTGAACTCTGCCTGGTGCACCACACTGGTTCACAGAAGTCCTTCTCTCTGACCCCTCCCTCCCTGCCCAACTTTTAGTCATTTACATTTTCACTTTCTCTGGGTTATTTACTAGGTCATTTGTTCCATGAAAACAGAAAGTGGCATGATGCTTTATAATATAGTGTCAAATCTATCTGCAATTAAACACAAATAGATGAAACAGACCTCCTCCCGCAATGTGCTCAGAGTCCTAACAGCCACACTGATCCAGCCAGCAGAACCCATGATTTCTCCCTCCTCTTTTCATTTGCCCATCACTCTGAAGAAGAAGCAGAGTAATTAAATAAACATAGCTGTCTGCTAGAAACCAGCACACATCAACATCTCTCATGAATGTTACTGGGTAGGTCCAAGAAGGTGCCTTATGCCAATATCATCCCATTATTTCCCAAACGTCATTGTTCTGGGTGTAAATGCAGGAAAGTTGAGTTAACTTCAAAATAAAACAGACTGGCATATTTTAAAAATGTGTCTTGCAAATGAAAGTCTTCTCAATGATGCTTTCTTAGGAATAAGTTGGTGGCAGACATTTACTTAAGGGCATGGGTGTCTTTTCCTGGGGTGCAAACGAGTGACCGTTATTGCCACTTACTGCAAGAGAGAGTTGTCCCCAACTGGTTTGGCCTAGTCGCCTTTTCTTTGGAATGTTTGTATAGATGTATCCACATCTGAGCAGGCTTTTTCAGGCTCTCAGGATGTCAAAACTGAAATCTCAAAATAATCCCATGTTGCCCCAGCAAGTTCCCAATCAAGAATCATGGGACACACATGTAGACCTCTGCTAATCTTTAGTCTTCCTTTTCCTACAGACCCCACTACCCCACCTCAAAATGTCTTTTTTTTTCTTTTACACATGTTCCTGGGAACTAATTAGATATTCACTTGAACAACCTCCCACCATTGTTTCTTTTTAACTAAATAACTGTGTACAAGAGTTTTCTGAATTCAAATCTAGTCCATCTCTCCACTTTAAAATGTATTGTGGTAGTGGGCCCTAGACAAAGGCTTCCCCGGACCAGTGGTCACTAAGGATTCTGTGCTGTAGCAGGAAGCTTCAGACAAAGACATTCCTAGACTGCATGGCCATTAAGACTGGCGCGTTTAATATTTCCGAATTCCAACCTCACCCAGGAGCCAGTCAGGAACTGGCACAATGGCCATATGTCCTAATAATAAATCTTAGCTGCCAACCTGGAAACCTCAGGGTATATAGCCCCAAGTCCCACCCGGGGTCAGGGCTCAGCCTCTGGATATAAATCTGCTGAGCCTGTGCCGGCATCAATAAACGTTGCTTCCCGAGCCTTGGTGTCCTGTCTCTCTGTCCGAGTATCCCGCAACAGTATTACATTCCATGGTATTACCTGGTTAATAGTCCCTTCCCCTTAGAGGCTTTGAGCTTCATGAAGATGAGTTCTTTTCCAGTTCCATCCCAGAGCCCACAGCGATACGTTCACTTTTTAGCCCCTCAATAAACATTTGATCAGTTCCTCTTCAGAGTCAGTGAAGAGTTAAAAACACAAACTGAAAACTGCTCAAGGGGTTTTATTATTTATATATTTTATATCTGCATTTGGTTAGTTACACACACAGAATTCTTAGTATAGGCAACTGATACTCAAAAGCTATATGCAAGAAGCATTGTTAACTTCTATGCACTAAGTCCCCTTTTTCTGGGATCTACATTAAAATCTTAAATAGAACTGGAGGAAAATCAACATATCAAGTAGAGTTTAAAGCATCAGCAACTATTCTTACTGCATTACACAAGGCCATATGTATTTACTGAGAACCTTTACATCCCTGGCACTGTTTTCGCCATCCCGTGGGGGAGAGGAAAGGCAATTTCGATTTGCAAGGGTTTGATAATGTTGTCATGGGAGTCTAAGGGTTTGTCTTTGTTATAGAAAACCTATAGAGACGTTCTGCTATTAGGTTGTGGAAGTGGCCCCTCAGTGTCGGACTGGACCAGCGATTTCCAGACATTTATATGTTTGGAACACTTATGACGCTTCCCATATGTGGGGGCTGACACGAGGCTGTAAAAGTAAAGACTTTAAACACACACATACATGCTATTTATTACAATCATTATTTCATGAAAGTAAGGACATCTTAGTATTAAAAATAAAGGGATGAAAAACAATGTTTTCAATGAATTCCGTTTTGACTTATGAAAAATTCATCACGTGTTTTTTCTTTCCCAATTGACTGGAAAGCGACAGAAATTCTGCTGCCAAGCCCAGCTGGAACCACTGCTGCGCCTCTGTGAGGGCTCCCAGGGTGCAGAGTGCTTATTTGTAGTATGTCTGAGGGAGACAGTGGGTCTCCTCCAGGCTTGGCAACTGTAGGGACGTTCATCAGGATCTAGCAGCTCAGGAGTTTTCTGTCTGCTTCCTAGAGCTGGCTTCACAGCAAACATCAGGCGTATTTGCCTCTGGCTCCTGGGCAATGAGGACACATTGGAGGAAGGAGGTGAACTGGATGTCACCTGCCCATTGGCACTGCAGGAAGCTTGCTGGGTGTGGAGAGGAAATGGTGTGAATTGCAGGAAAGTGTAAATCCTGATAATGCCCTGGGGTGGGGTAAAGAGCTCCGACTTCCCTACAATTGACAGAGCCCTCACTTGCATTCCTAGGCTGCAGAGTTAGTTAGCCAGGAATGGGTAGTCAGATCCCAAATGCTACCCAATTTCTAAGCCAATAGTCCACATCTCACTCAAGTATTACTTGGTCTGCAAAGATCCTGAGCTGAAAGGACTGATTCTGGGGTGGTATGGCCCATGGTTAGGAGCTCAGCATGCCAGAAAGCTTTCTGGAAGTTTGCTAGGCCTTTTGGAAAGTTCCAGATCCAGAGCTTTCTCCCACATGTGCTACCCATCAAGGCCACGATCTGCTGAGGTAGCATAGGCAGATTCCAAGTCAGGAAATAGACTTATTCTTTCCACATTATTTTTCACTGCTGAATCGGAACTGAGAGGAAGAACCAGAAAACTGAGGGTGCTGTGAATGTCCATGAGAGAGTACGCCAGCATGTAGAGCAACAGGCCGGCCAACAGAAATGGAACACAAGCCACACATGCCATTGCAAATGTTCTAGTAGTCCCACTAAACAAAGTAAAAAGAAGCATGGAGAAACTAATATTAATAATATATTAACTATGTATGATAATGCTATTTAACCCAGAGAAACAGGGTGGAACTGTTGTGGGCCAACCAAGTAGCCTCCCCTCCCCCCAAAAAACTTAAGTCTTCTTTCCTATAGAAATGTTAAGTATAGAAATGTTAAGTCTCCTCCCTAGTTTCTTAGTTCCTTAGCTCCTGGCTTTGATTACTCTTCTAATCAGTTTCTGAATTCTAGACTGAAGATTGCTCCTAGCCTGAATCATAGAAGTCTCCTATCCCCCTGCTTCTTGATTGTTCTGTAGGTCAGTTTCTAAATCCTAAACAATAGATTATTCATAGAAATCTTCTACCCCTGCTTCAGACAACTACTTGAAAGCCTGTGACTTTCCAATATCCCCCAAGTCATCCCAGATACTAAATAGGTTTTAACATTTCCCCAGGCCAGTATGCCAAATGATTCTTTCCAAACCCATTCTGGGCCCAGACAACTGACACCACCTGAGTGACAGGCTGAATGGTCACAGGCTTCATGAGAGCTAACAGATTTATTAATTAAAAACTGTTTTTCCTCATTCAGGGACCTTGGTGATACAGGTGGTACCCCAACAAGATTGCCAGTCGCAACCAAAGAAGCCAACACGGTCTTCCAGGTGAATCTCAAGACCCCTTCCTCTCATCTGAGATTAGATAAGGTGAGAGTTCTGTGAATCCCCCAATAGGCAGGGACAGCTCTATGCCCCTGCCCAGCAGGAAGCAGATACAGAAGAAGAGACCTCCTGTCCCTCAACTTCCCATAGAGATTTTATGGGGATCATGTCTCTCAAGGGGAAAACAAGGCAGGCAGTTAGAGGCAGGCATTAGGTCTCTGCATTCCTGCGCGTCCCACAGAATGCACCACCCAAAAGACCTCCCCTCTCCACTATAGCCTTTTGTCAATCACAGGCCCCCCCCCGCCCCCCACGCTCAGAGAGGGACAGCCCATTCTAGAGAAAAAGGGATTAAAAACTCCAAGTCCTGGGAAGTCCGCCCTTCCTCCTCCCCTTTTTGAGCCTTTTGACCTAACAATGCCACCTGGGGCCTTGAGCCCCTTGAGCCTTTGGCCACCTTTTGAGCTTTTCCCTTTGCACGGACTGCTCCAAACTCTTGGAATGTAATTTCTATTCTAATAATGGGCCCTTGAGCCATCATCTACTGCTGCGGCCCACTTCTATTTCTTTAAAGTGTACTATCTCTTCTAATTAACTGCTTTTTCACTACTTTGCCTTGGTATCTCATTCAATTCTTTGCTCGAGATGCCAAAGACCTGGACATTGTGCTGAGAAGGGCCTACTCTCTGACAACAGAACTAATTTAATAATTTTAATAATGTTACTTAATCCAATATATCCAAAAATATCATTTCATTATGTTATCAAAAGTAAAAAACTATGAATAAGATACTTTACATTCTTTTATTGTACCAAGTCTTTGAAATCTAGAGTGTATTTGACACAGCACATCTCACGTCTGACTATCCACATTTCCAGTGCTCTGTAGTCACGTGGCTAGTGGCTCTCATGTTGGACACTGCAGGTCTAGAGGTTAAAAGCAACTTATTATTTTTTATTTCAAGAGTTTATTTTTCCTTAATACCAAAGGGGAACGATGTTAAAAATATCACGTTTTAAAACTAGGTTACAAAAGAGTATTGCATTTTTGCTTTTATTTTTAATATGTGGACATATGTACAGAAGAAGGTTGAGAAAGTTACATGCCAAAATAAAAACAATGGTTACCTACTAGAAGTTTGATTAAACCAGATTTTTCCTGTTAATATTTCTTCTTGGTTTCTTCTATTTTATTTCAATAAAGAACAAATAACGTTTGTATACAGGAGAAATAATAGATATGTCATTTCTCTTATCAAAGAATCTGAAGCAAATATGACAAGGTGCTGACATCTGTTAGTTCTGAATGATGACTCAACTAGGAGATGAGTGCAATGTTCACTGCACATACACTATTTAAGTTTTTTCTCTAATACGAAAATGTAAATGTTTTTAAAATCATTATATGTTCATTAAAGACAAATTTAGAAAATGTAAGCAAGTGAAAGATAGAAAAAGAGTTAATGCTTTGGGTATATATATATTTATGTATATATACCTCGAATAATATCATTTCATTCAATAATGTTTCATTATAATGTTGATGAGGAAAAAACAAAACAAAACTTGGTTCCCTGCCAAGGCCACTGTCTGTGTGGAGTTTGCACGTTCTCCCGTGTCTGCCTGGGTTTCCTCTGGGGACTGCGGTTTCCTCCCATGTCCCAAAGCCGTGCATTTAGGTTAGCTGGCATGTCTACATTGTCCCAGCCTGAGTGAGTGTGGGTGTGTGTGAGTGGCCCTGTGATGGGAGGGCCTGCTGTCTGGGTGGGGCCTACCTTGTGCCCAGAGTTGCTGGTATCAGCCTGGCCACCTGCTACCCTGAACTGGAATAGAGGATTGGAAAATTATTCTCTTACTTGGGTTTATTCATCTCTCTGAAATGTCTGTATAGCTTACATTTATTTCAATGTCTAATATTAGAAGTGTATGGGGTCTTGATTTAGAAGTTTGGTGATGCTTTGTGACCAGAAATACTCCATAGGAAGTTATCTCTTATTTATATTAATTAGCCTGTGGTGAAATTGGTTTCATTATACATCATTTCACTTCAAGTATCAGTTTCCAAGAAACTATAAACGATGTTAAGTGAGGACTTACTGTATATGCATATATGTTTTATATTTATTTTTAAATGAAATAGAATCATACAGGGTTTCATTCTGATTTTTTTTTCCACTTTATTCTTTTATGGCTCCTGAAAGTTGCACAGCATCATCCTACTGGCTCCGCCAGAAACACAGCACAGCAGAGGCAGCCTCAGGAAGGACTTTCAGGGCTGGATTTCATACCTGCACTACCCTGGTTCCAAGCCCAGTTTTGCCACTTTTCAGCTACATAATGTGGGAAGGTGACACATGTACCTCAGCTGCTGTGGTGTTATTGCTGTTTTTGATCTGCAAGACGGGGCAATTAAATGTCAAGTACTTCGATTAGCATCTGGCATGTAGTTAAGCTCTGTGTTTGATTAGTAATCACAAAATTAGTTCTCTGTGGAGCTGAATCTACCTTACTTCAAACCAACTTATTATCATAACATTAAGTAGCCAAAAATTCAATTTTTCGACTACTAAGGAAGTTACAAAGAATCATTTTAGCACATTTTGTGTTATACATTTCATCCACTTTATGGGGATGTTTGTTTCGAACTAATATTACTGAGCCCCTTCTTCTCATTCCGGTCACCTAAACTTCTATGTGCAGGCATGGAAGCCATATCCATGCCAACGACTAGCATTTCCCAAGATATGATCCAAGGAACACTAGTTGTGATGAATATCCAAAGGAAATATCAAAGAGAGGGGCAGGGGATATTCCAGGTTAGATTGGGGAAATTCGTTATTAAATGTAAGGAGGTATATTTTGTGCAGGCTTTAATATGCTAATATGCACTGAGAATCTCCAACAAAGGATATACTATGAAGTGTCTTTGCCATTTTTTCTTTACTAAAATCATTGGAGGTAATTCTTTGCCCAACAAGCTTTGGTAAACACTAGTCTATACTTCAAACAACAATTCCAATTACATAATGTTTGAAAATAGAGAGCTCATGTTATTCCAAGTCCTAGTGGTCTCAGACTTAAGCAGAAAACCTTTTGGTTCATTTGATTCCATATTTGCTTTTGGGAAATCTTTTCCAAAGGTACTACTCTCCTCCCTAGAATATAAGTAAATTTTCTATTTGTTAGGTGACGTCTGGGCTTTCTTACTGGAGGACCAAGGGGTAATTCAAGCAACAAGAGATACAGACAAGACTTTGGTGAAGCTACAAAGACCCTAGGACAGCGGTTCTCAACCTGTGGGTCACGACCCCTTTGGGGGTCAAACGACCCTTTCACAGGGGTCGCCTAAGATCAACGGAAAACAAAAAGATATTTACATTACGATTCATAACAGTAGCAAAATTACAGTTATAGAGTAGCAACGAAAATAATTTTATGGTTGGGGGTCACCACAACATGAGGAACTATATTAAGGGGTCGCGGCATTAGGAAGGTTGAGAACCGCTGCCCTAGGACGTTACCTGAACATTGGCACTTGTATTAGTTTTCTATACTGTGTAACAAATTACCACAAATTTAGAGGCTTAAAACAACACACTTTTTTATCTCACTATTTCTGTGTGTCAAAACCCTGGGCATGGCCTAACTGGGTTCTCTGCTTTAGTGTAACCCAGGGGTTGACTGGGGCTCATCAGAGTCTCGACGGGGAAAGGATTTACTTCCAAACTTATTCAGAGTGTTGGCAGAATTGGTTTCTTTGCAGTTGTAGAAATCATGGCAGCTTGCTTATTTGAGGCCAGCTGGAGAGGCTCTGCCCATTCTGCTAACATAGAATCTTATGTAAGGAAATGTAATCACACGATGGCATCCCATCACCTTTGCCATATCTCGTTGGTTAGAAGTACATCACAGGTCCTGGACTTGCTCAAGGACAGGAGATTCTACATGGCACCCATCACTGGGGGATCACCTGAGGGTGTGTCCACAGAGTTCATTTCTATAATCCTGGATTAGCCATTGTTTTCTTTGGCAGGGCCAAAGCCTGATTAATTGATCCTGTTAATCTAGTTATTTCTTTGTGTCATTTGTATCAACTGATATATACTAGCTTTTATTCAAATTGTGCCCTCTTTCTCAATTTTTCTCTTTCTTCAGTTTGATTGTGTAAACTAAAAGGCAAGGATAGCGTCTCTTAGTATTCTTCCTAACTATTAGTGCAGATCTCAGAGTAGGCTCTTAGAAAATGCTTGTTGCATATATGAGTGAAGCTCTTGGCCTATGTTAGACCATTTCTTCCGAGCAGGGTGACTTTAGCAAACTTTTATCACTCTAAACCTTAATCTCTTAACTATAAAATGGGGATAATGATACTTCATGGAGAAATATTAATATTATAAAAGAGTACCTTAGACCCTTTTAATAGTCACCTGCTTTAAGCTTTCAATGACTCCTCATGCACTCAGAATTAGATTCAAATTCCTTGACCTGGGTCTCCAGGCCCTACCTGACCTGGCCTCAGCCTCCATCTCCCTCCCATCACTCTTTGCCACACAATGAGCTGAGTCACATGAGCTTCATTACAGTTGCTTAATTATACCCATTTCCTTTCAGCCTGGGTTCCTTTGCATTTGCTCCTCAGCCTGGAATGTTCTTCCCCCACATCATATCACCAGTTTCTCCTTCTCATCATTCAGAATTCAACTCAGAAGGTGACAACTCTCAGGGGCCCTACCAGACCACCTCCATTTGCCCCCATGCATTGCCTTACCCTGCTTCACTTTGCTTGTATCACTGATCCCTTCTGAAACTCATGTGTTATTTGTATGCACAGCGATCGTTTGCCTCTGCTCCCCCAATGCAGGTATCGCACAGGGAGGATTTGGGCTTGTTTACCACTGTAGCCTCAATTCCTAGCACAGTTCCTGGCAGATTTGTTGAATAAAACACTGTCCTTTTTATTGCAAAGCACAGTTCCTGATACATAGTTTGTAACAGACAGACACACATAAACAGAGAGTAGTATGAAAAAAAATTATAATAATAAAAAGCCATTTTAAGGTTAAGTAAAACAGGGGATCCAACGAGAACTGGCAGGCTCTAAACTCCAAATTCCTTCCTCCTAACCCTTGATTATTATTTTTCCGTTTACTTTTTCTTCGTGCTTACAAGAAAGGGAAATGTCTAGTAAATTGATTGTAATTTAGTGCCCAGCATACATTAAAAATAAATTGAATTGAAATTATAGCAAAATCTAATTGTATTGTTATTGAAAATTCATGAAGCCAAAAAAAAAATGTGATGGAACACACCTTCCTTAAATTAGTATTTTAAAAAACCATTCTTATTGATGCAAATTTACTTATATTACCATAAATTAATCTCACAGTTATGGTATTTATTTATCAAAATAAAGTGAACCCATTATTTGGGGGCATTTAGAGAAAGGATTCAAAGTAATTATTTTATTTTTCCAAAGGATTGAAACAATTGGTTTCAGCTGCAGTGTGCAGTTGTAAGATATAAGCATTGATTATATATTGACATATGTCTGTCAAGACTTTTGAAAACAACTTTTGGCATGATGGGGCAGGGTGCAGGGCCAAAAATATCAAAGCTGTTTGTCAGATACTGCCATCTGCTGGTCAGTTTCCAAAATGCAATCTTATATTCATTTCTCCTCAAAAACATAATTAAGAACTCCAAATTCCTCTGAAATTCATATAAAACTTGGGATCCAAAATATAGTTATGTTTTAATGTTGATGTAGTATAAAAAATTTCAATCTATCAAAACAACTGAATGGTTTCCCTATAATGCTGAAGGAATGTCAATATCAGATTTTTTAAAATTCTCATTAAAAAAAGATCATTACCATTTAAGCATCTTCATGGGGCTAAACAGCAAGTTAAAGAGCCCAGACCACTAGTCTCTCTGCCGTTTATAAGATTAGAGCTAAATTAGTTTAAGTTCCTTTGTCAAAGTCCATCACAGCACACCCTCTTCGTTTCATGTAGAGATAATAAAAACTAACAGGTCTAAAATAAGAAACTTGTCTTTTGTCAGCCTGATCCAGGCCCACTGGTAACTATAGTCTTCAGTGAGTCCTGTTCTGCATGGCTATCAGCAGCTCAGCACTGTGCTGATGATGTCCAAGCCATTGGGTTGATCAACAGCAGGGGGAGCTGGCTCTTCCTGGGCGGGTCCTCAGATTGGCAAAGCCCCGGGCATGCGCTGTGGAGCGGACTGCCCCCTTGAGGGATGAGCCCCAGCCAATGGGCTCCCGCTTTCAGATCCTTCCTGAGCTGGAAGGCAAATGCACTTTCCTAAGGGTAGTGGAGTTTTATGACGGTTGTGATGACCTTTCTTAGAGTTAATATTTTGAACTCTGGACACCAGCATGCTGTCTAGTTTACTCTAAATGTGCTTGAGTTTGAATTGACCGTCACTTCCCAGGAAACACGTGGTGTTGGCTTTGAAACAGTCTCTGGGGTTAAACACACCTGAGTTCCAGCATACCCAGCTCCTCCATCTTTAGGTACAAGTTACTGCTGCTGGTAGTGCTCTGAGCCCGAGTTTCCTACTCAGGATTTCTTAGCTTCGAGGTCATATGTAATTTTATATTTGGATTTATGGGGTTTCACGAACTACCCTGAAAGTATATGCGTGTTGTGTGTGAGTGTGTGTCATGTGGTTGTTATACACGTTTTGTTCCGAAAGTGTCCCTAAGCTATCATGAGATTTTCATTGTAGCTTATAACTTCTCCCTACTCCCAGACAGTTAAGACTTTCTGTGATTGGACTATTAAATGAGGATTTTTATAACGGTTGTTGTGGGAATAGATGAAGGCAGGTAAAAATCACAGGCAGAGTACCTGGTTCTTGTAAATGTTACTTTGGATGAGGAGATCAGAATAGGGATCAAAACTATTGCTAAAAATAAGAGCATGTAATTTGGATAAATGTAATTTGGATAAATGGATTTATTTTGAATCACTTAATGACCAGCAGCATTTTTTTTCCTCCAGCCGCAGGGGCCTCCTGTAATTGTCCTGATGATGTTATTGCCGTTATCATAACAGCCTGATCTTACCGAAGAGTAGTGACCTGTGACCTTTGATGAGGTTTTTTCTTGTTTTGTTCTTTTTGGTTTTTTTTACCAGCAATCCTAGATTACCAACCAAAGAAAGTGCTTCTATGTCCAAACAGGGCTTCCAGATTCCTCTAAGGGTTTATAGAGTACATCCTTCATTATGTGATTAGTGAGGAAATCAAATAATGCTGAGGTAGATGCTTACTAGACATTAGTTCCCATCCACTACTTAATCTAGGAAAAACACAGTTTAAGAAAAGGAATTCAGTCCCCATGAATTAATCAGGTTTTACTTGACGGCCAGTACTGCCCAACATTTTATGTCATTACGCAGTGAAAGCAAGTGTAATCGACTGAAAAAGGCACTGACTTGAGACTCTGAAGGACTTGATTTTAAATTTCACTTCTTGAGATGATCTTATGGAATTAAAAAACTGCTTAGGATTCCAATTCTTTATCCATAAAATGAGGGTTTTAAAAATTAATCTCTGGATTTTATTTAAAAAGAAATTATTAGGTTGGTGCAAAAGTAATTGCAGTCTGGGC